>NW_004798237.1:179809-181065 GCF_000002075.1 Aplysia californica | reverse complement strand
ATAAAATAAGAATAATATATATCATTTATATAGCGCATTTTAAAAAAAAGTAGCTCAATGCGCTTTACATTGGAATACCCATTGGTATCATCTTAAAGCTTGTTCGTATGTCTTGCTTTGATCGGCGAAAAATTAAATACCTACCCATTGTGAAATCATCACAAATTAGCGAGAAATTGCGGTGGCGAAGTTTGGTGACTTACGAAGCTTGAGAGGCCTAGGAAACTATACCTTCACATTTTTGTGCGACTAGTCACCGTATTTCAGTAAAATTCCGCATGGAAATGTGTTTTGAAATGGACATAACAAGTGTTGAGAAAAAACCCCCAACACACACACACACACACACACCCCCACACATAGACACACACATACACACATACAAACACACACACACACACACACACACACACATACACACACACACAGGACACGCACACACACACAACTAAAATAAGATCAAAATTGCCAAACCGGCGGGAAAGACCCGATTTCGTAGATTTCATTGTTTTGGCGAGCACCTGATTTACCCACAATGTCTCACAATATTATTTTAGAAGAAGTATTTTACGCCCTCTTTGACACGATTTTACACTTTTTAGGAGACGACCTCTTTTTACCCCCGCCTGTCTGCGCGACCCGGGTGTGACCTTTGGACACTGCAGACAGACAGACAGACAGACAGACAGACAGACAGACAGACAAACAAACAGACAGACAGACAGACAGACAGACAGACAGACAGACAGACAGAGGTGATCCGTAAAAATAACAACTCCCCCCACACGGTGACCCAACGAACCCCCTCTTTGTGAAGCAGAAAAGAGCTTAAGCCCTACGCTTCCTTAGAATTACAAAGCCCTATCTGCTCTGTACCTAGATCTACCTTTTAGGAAATTGGATGTCAAAGCTATGGAGTTGCACAATATTTTGTCAAGCTTTTTCGAATGCAGTTCTTTGAATGTCTTGATGACAACTCCGAATAATCTTGCGATTTTAATAGAGCAGATACAACATTTGGTTTCTGATCTCGTGGTCTTCGAAACTCAAAACGGCCCAAAAATGTCAGATAGAACTTTGTAATTCTGAGGTAGTGACTCCTCTGCATACCTCGGTCATTTTTAAGTCGTAATCCTTGCACAGTCCACGTCAAGAGTGTTGTTATAACAGTATAAAAAAGACGCGTGTATGTGTATGTGTGTGTATGTGTGTATGTGTGTGTGTGTGTGTGTGTGTGTGTGTTTGTTTGTGAGTGT
>NW_004798237.1:175840-179709 GCF_000002075.1 Aplysia californica | reverse complement strand
GTGTGTGTGTGTGTGTGTTTGGTTGGGGTGGGGTGGGGTGGGGTGAAAAGTGATTGATTGTACGTGTGATTATCTTAGACAGGTTTACGTCAGAGGAAGTTTGGCTGTATTGTTTTTCAGGGAGCACCGTGACCTGCAACGCGGTGGAATCAGGTGCTCGCAATTTTTGTGCATGTGAAGTTATTGGTCTCATCTTAATGCGTGTTTATTTATCTTGCTTTTGATTTTAAAAAATTACCTATCTATCTTCAGCAAAAGTGAAGGTATTTGTGAATGGAAGAGGTAAGTTCACTTGGTTTTAGCGGCAAGAAAAGATAGAAAATGGCCTCCAAAGCTTGGTAACTTCAATAGCTAAAGAGTTCTTGAAAACGTGAAAAATTATATATTTTGACCTTTTAATCAACGTTTTTCAATATAATGCACATGGAAATGTGTTTTTATTTGTACATAAAAGGTTTAAATAAAAAACATCACAAAATTTGATTGAAATTGCGAAACTGGTGGGAAAAGGCCTGTTTCTCCAATTTTGCTATTTTGACGAGCGCCTGATTTGACCACGATGCCTCACTAATATTGTCAAAGATTGTCTAAAACTAAAACATTTCCAGCAAGATTATTTCATCTGTGCTGTTTGTTCTATCGCAGACGCCGAGATAAGTGTTATGTATCGTAATGTGGGCGATAATTATCGGTTATTTCTTAAATGTTTAACTACATTTAATTAAACCATGGGTCAATAAATTCAAAGTGGGTCGGATGACTGAGACAATGCTGAATGTGGGCTGAATGATTATTTTGCTCAATACATTACACTGAATGAAAAAAAATATATATTAAAAACCTTTCTTTTAATCTATCGATACACATATTACGAACTTTCTCAAAAATAAATTAGTTGGAAGTTGTTAAGTCTTTTAGTTTAGTTTTAGTGAACGCTTTACCGCACATACAACACAATACCTGGATACCTGGAGGTGTCATGTCTGACTCTGAGGTTGACGTGTGATGACCCTCCATCTTTCTTGGTCGCGAGCTGCCTTTGTACATTTTGCAATATCCAGGCCAATCCACGTTTCTTATGTTGTCCATCCATGTTGTTCTTTGCATTCCTCTGGCTCTCCTGCTCCACATCTTTCCTTCAACCACTTCTTTCAAAAAGCTCTCATGACGTTTTATGTGATGATAGTATTGTATTTTTCTACATTTTATTTTGTTCAAGAGGAAAATACCAACAAGGTCACAAAAGTGCCGAAGATTAGAGGTGATACAAGAAAGTAACAAGCATAAACAGAAAGAGGAGAAGAGATAATGACGATAGATGTTTGATTTTAAAAAAAGAGCAAACCATACCAGAACACAAGTCAGCCACCCGCTTATAAGGTCTGTAAAAGTATGTTCGAAAGTAAGCAAGTTAGATATTGTGGTTATTAAGTCTTTAGCTCAACACTAACACTTTATCTTCCAAGTTCTTTTTTTCCCCTTGCCCAATCATAACAGCTTGACGTCATCTGATTAGTAAAACGCTTCGCAGATGATGTTAGTTTTAGTAGTTTTAGTAGTCAGGTTTTGACGTGGAATCCACAAGGAAACGTAAGAAAGGAAGACCAAAAGATGACATATAGGCGAGCGGTACAAGCGAAATAGAAAGGACTTGGACATCATGGAAACTGCTAGAAAAGGTTGCTCAGGACAAGCTTCACTGGAGTAATGTTGTTGATGGCCTATGCTTCACTGGATCGAAGTTAAATAGGCAAGAGAAAGAGAGAGAAAGAGAGAGAGAGAGAGAGAGAGAGAGAGAGAGAGAGAGAGAGAGAGAGAGAGGGGGGGGGGATAGAGAGAGAGAAAGAGAGAGAAAGAGAGAGAAAAAGAGAGAAAGAGAGAGAGAGAGAGACAGAGAGAGAGAGAGAGTCAGACAAACGGTTGTGATAAGTCAATGTTGTATTTGGTAGACTGTTGTGACGTTGTGATATTGGAGACGTTACAGATGATGAGGTTGATAGTGGTATGGCATAGAAGAGAATAAAGACCATAATTAGCGATTAGAAGCAGACGACCGTAATGAAGTTAAAAGGAAGAAACACTATACAGTTTCAGAAATGTGTTTCTTGAAGTTAACGTTTGCCCTATCTTCCTCTGCTCCATTGAATCACGAAATGGGCACCCTCTATCCCGTTCTTAGTGGAACCAACATCTTTTTGTCACGAAACAGTTGCCCAAATTGTGGACTCAGTTTCCGTTCTAGTGACAATTGTTAGAGCTAACCTACTCCACCAGGCCAGGAGCTAGTGATAGGCTGTATGGTAGGTCAGAAAGAGGAAAATGAGATTTAGTTACGTAGAGAGAGTGTGAAGGAAGGAATGATTATGGAAGTTGGACTTTGAAAACACCAATAGGCAGGTGCCTTCTCAAGCACGCATTTTTTTCTTACACCTTCTGAAGATCGGTTTGAGATTCCAAGTTTTCATTTTCCCGCTTGGTGGCATATAATATGACAAGGGGCCAGACGAACAGACCTCGGAGGCCAGTTTTGAGACCTCTGAGTTACATGATCTTGAACTTGTTCTGAACGTAGACTTATCATCGAACTGACATCTTTTTTTTATTTCCACGATAGCATTGGATGAAGATCTTCAAGCACTGATCTGTTGCTTGGTATTACTTTAAAAAAAATTATTTGATAACATGACAACAATACCTGCAAATAATAAAGACACCCTTTCTCAGTAGGAGACAGCATGTGGGTGTTCGGGTGCTCTAGTGTGGTTTGTTACTTCTTGCCTATCAAACATCTATCGTCCTTATCTCCCCTCTTTCTGTTTTGTGTCTGTCACTCTATTGTAACATCTCTAGACTTCGGCACTTATGTGACCGTATAGTGTTGCCAATGCCGTAAAACTCTTACTAAAAAGAAAATGGAGACAGTATAGTGGGATCTGTTCAATGCTATCAGTTACGGTCGAAGAGAAAATAGTCATCTGCTAAAGCAAGTGATCCTATTGAACAGTGCCCTAAAAATATAGAGAAAACTCATGGGGGGAGAAAGAGATATGGTCATTATAAGAGTGATTGTCTTGGACAGGTGTTTGTTAGAGCACGTTCGACTTTATTGTTTTCCTTCGAGCACACTGGCCAAACAAAAACACAATTAACAAAAACGAAACGAGTGATAATAACAGCCTTGTGCATAAAGTAGCCAAAATATGGCCACATTTGACAACAATTTGTTTTAATTCTTAAGTTTCCCAAACAACAAAAATATTTTTATAGCTGAACAAACAGCAATGGAATCATAACAATTATTTTTGTATTTAATTTAAATCCTGTTGATAATCAATATTACAAGTGCAATGTAGAACAGAGGGACTGCACAAGTAGAAACGCATGCCAACGCAAGGGTTACCTAACCTTTTACAAATACGTGAGATTACAGAGTTTCCAAAAGCATAGACCGAGAAAGAAGTGATAGCTCTTTGTTGTGCTGAGTGGTGCTACCATTCTCCATGTTCAGTTTTCATGCATTGCCGCATATCATGTTTTGACGTTAAGGGTCACATAATTTTTTTTCTACTTAAACAGAAGGAACTCTACAGGAGACTCTGGGTCTCCCCTCCCCAAATCTCTACCCCTACCGCCCTCCCCCCCCCCTTTAAAATTTTTCTCTTTATCACCTCTTTGTCGCTCTCACTGCCTCTCTCTGTCTGTCTCTCTCGCGCAACTTACGCGCAACTTACCACTCTGTGTCTCTCCGTGGCTCTCTTTACTCTGCCTATCACTGTTTCTCTCTGTCTGTCTGTCTGTCTGTCTGTCTGTCTGTCTGTCTGTCTGTCTGTCTGTCTGTCTGTCTGTCTGTCTGTCTGTCTGTCTGTCTT
>NW_004798237.1:173550-175472 GCF_000002075.1 Aplysia californica | reverse complement strand
TCTCTCTCTCTCTCTCTCTCTCTCTCTCTCTCTCTCTCTTTCTCTCTCTCTCTCTCTCTCTCACAAGAGGAATGCTTTTTAAAAATCATCCAGTAAAACCTCAGAAAACATTGAATTCACAGACGTTTGACGTACATATTGCTTTGTAATGATGCACAATGGGTGTTCAATAAAGCCCCTTCCACTTAACTGTTTGCCATTTTTGACCAACATCTTCAATATAAATTAATGAGCCAAGTGAGGTGATCGACGACAAATCCCCAAACAACAATAATCAAAGTGCAAACCTAGTCTTGTCACAACTGAACAGGTTATGAGTGTTGCATTTTTATGTTTTTTTTAAAAGATTGGTAAGAGTTTCACGTCGCGCTCAACTGTGTACGGTCATATGAGCTTGCTAAAGACACTTTGGTTTCCCTCACAACCAGTTCACAGCACGACTTGGGTTTGGTCAATCACTGTAAAACTCTCAATCTTAAAATGATAACTTACATTACATTAAAATGGTAATATTCACATTTTTGTGCCTTTACCTTATACAGCAAGTTTACCTGTTTTGAGACCGAGTCTGAGGAGTAATTACATTTAGGCGTTTCGTTTTATACAAGTTAAAAAGTGACATCGGAGACCCTGTTGGGTAGGATGACCACAAAGGAAGGTATGTCTATATGTGAGTCAGCGTGGTGGAATCAGACTCTCGTCAAAATAATCAAAGTGAAGAAACTTGCATTTTTCTGCTGGTTTGTGAATGTTTATCAATTGTTTGTTTTTCTGGCTCAACACCTTTCATTCCCCATTAAAGAATTCATTTCGGTGTCAATTTTTCTGAAAAACGTGGATATTTTCTGTTACCACAGACTCTTAAGCAAAGGAAATATTGAATCTTTGGCAGTCATTTTCTCACAAATTTTTCCTCTGTCCTTCATTCGCAAATATCTTGACTTATATTTTTTTTTCTTCAAAATAAACACAGGTGAACAATTTTTAAGATGATACCAATAACGCTACATGCCCAAAAATTGACGAGAGCCTGATTCCACCACGCTGCCTCACATATTATTCCTTGATAATTCCGCCAGATCGTGTTCTGGAGACGCAAACATCGATAACTGAAAGGACGTACACGTAACCCATCCTGACATGCCAGAGAGACCGCTGACTTTTTGAATAGGGGACTTGAAGCGTGAGTTCGAATGGTGTTGCGATATGGTATCGGTGAGTATTCTTCCATATTTTATACAGAAAAGCAAAAACGTAACCATACACGCATCACCTCACGTGTCCACTTGTACTAATGGTTTGTTTAGCAGTCTAAAAGAAACCCAGATCTAGTGAACGAAATATTATGGTTCTAGGACGATTTCCGTTATTTGTTCCCATGGTCAAATTAATTCTAAGAAATATGTATTCTGGACCAATCATACACCTAATTATGTTCACTTTTTGCGGAGACGTGCACAGTCCCGAGGCAGCAGACTCACAAAGATTGTAAGGATCTTTAGCCTGGTCATGCAGGAGTTTGAGGCAATAAATAAACGTGCTGATAAGCTTGAAGGACAGGATAAGATTGGCGGCACCATGTTATTAGATCCATCAACAGATAAGGCAGCATTGACAGCATGGTTCAACGACCACAGAGAGGATGAAGGTTCCACATCACACACAATGGAAAGACTAAGGGAAGCTAGTGCATCGAAAAGGTTGAGCAGGGACAGAAATCTGCGTGGAAAAGCCAGAAGAACATCCGATCTGTTGACAACTTGCACAATCGGCAAGCCAACCTTTTCATGAATCTTGGAGAAAAGGAAGGAGCAGCTATGGCATTTTCCCGCCCTATCTATCTATCTATCTACAATCGGCAAGCCAACCTTTTCATGAATCTTGGAGAAAAGGAAGGAGCAGCTATGGCATTTTCCCGCCTG
>NW_004798237.1:164717-169328 GCF_000002075.1 Aplysia californica | reverse complement strand
TATATATGGTGCTATATAACATTACTGTAAAGGCAGAAATGACTTTCATTGACATAATTTGATAGAAAGAAAAGAAACAGATAAAATATCTCCAGGTATTATACAAATGCCTTTTCATTATTGTTTTAAGTTTCCTGAAATCATGGAGATTTCATCTCTGTCTCAAAGGCTGATGTGTAATGACTCTCTATCCTTTATGATCACTAGATGCCGTTGCACATTCTGCCATATCCAGTCCAGTCCATGTTTTCATGTCGTCCTTCCAAGTTACTCCTTGACTTCCCTCTCGCTCTTCTGCTCCTCACCTTTTCTTCAAGCACTTCTTTAACAACGGTTTAGGTGACCATAGTATTGTATTTTCCTAAATTTTATTTCATTCAACAGGGTTTGTCTAATATGGAGTTTCATAGGTGGTAAAAGAAACGTCTTTTTATCAATTGGTGACCTTAAACTCAGTGTTAAAATGAAAAGTTTCAATAGAAGTGATAAACAAATACGATGATTGCGCCTTATCGTATGATACTGCATGGAGCCTTATCATTCAAACATTTGTGAGACAGGTTGTCTAACGTATGCATAATTTTATTTTCTCAACAGGAAGCTGGTGCAGTGTCTGTGAAAGAAGTGTAGCGTTACCAGTGTCAGTACTGCTAACAGGGGGCACAACCACACTACTGCCGATTGGATGCCAAGTACAAACTACAATGTATAGGGTGTTTAGCCTTGTCTTGTCAAAGATCTTCCTCCTTTGTGCCTCTTTGCCGACACACTGACAGAACAGTCATGGTCACACTCTTCAATCTTGAGGAAAACAACTGGTAAAGAATTCGACTAGGTCTCCACATGTTTCAACAGAAATGGCGTGACTTTGAAGGAATCCTGGTATTCCCTTTTTCCATTTACTCAAAACTTGTACAATTTATTGACTTAATATGCCTTTAGAAGGCAGATGAAAAAAAAAAAGAAAATGATAATTATGCAAAATATGTCAATGCCTTTTCTTTCGTTATAGGCTTTTTAGAAAACCCAGTGACCAAACCAGGCAGTGTGCCATTTCTTGCCTGGTACCATTCTCAGGGTAGTGAAATAAAATAAAGTTGTTCCCGCTTCTGATCCGGACATTGGGGATTGCCTTGTTTGTGAGACAACTTCCTGAGCCTTCGGCATATTGCGGTGGGATGGCCAGTTCCTTTCCACGCCGCCTTTACTTCTCGAACTCGAAGTCAGGTACCCATTGCTGCTGGGTGGCCAGGAGGGGGTGAAAATAAATCCGTGTCCGAACCGAGGCTCGAACTCGGACTATCCGCTTCGGAGACGAGCGCACTAACCGATCCGCCACCGCACTCTCTCAGGTTAGGCTCCTGATTATAGTGGATAGCCATAAGTCTTGTCGATCTCTACCATTCCACGGATCAAGCAAAAAATACATCAATTTTGGCATAAAAGTGTAATGTAATTTACCCACACACCTCCCTTTTATCAGTATTTCGACGCGTTTAATTTCAGTTTCCAGTGCAACGTGTTTGGCTTGTGTCTGAAGCCATAATCATGATTGTAGAAGGGTTTCTGGCAACAAAACGTTTCAGTCCTACTCCCCACCTGCACATGAAAAAGAGTTTGATTATAACATAAATAGCAGATCACGTAAAAATCAACTAAGATAATAATATATTGACCAGAGCACGTGCGTTTTTTTTCTTCAGACTGGAAAATTTCAGTGGCACACATTTACTATCAACATCATCTTCATCGTCCAGTACCAGATCTGCAACAGGCATCGGCGATCATGGTTCTCCATTCATTCTTTTGCTCGGATGCACTCAAAAAAGCTACGTTTCCCTGATCTTTTCCTGTCACCCATTTGTTTAGGCTCCCTAAGTATGTTGTTCTGGGCCTACCCTAGCTTCACTAGCCCTCAATTTTGCCAGTGAGAGCTAGATGTTCAAGTTCTAAGCAGTCTCCTAAGAAACCACATTTCTGTTGCTTCTATTTTTTTTACTGTCTTTAGTGACTGTCCAGCATTCACAGCCATATAGAAGAGTTGACCATACATAGCAATTCAGCACTTTCATTTTGGTGTTCATTGAGATGTTTCTTTTTTTCAGGATTGGTCTCTTTTTATTGAAACTAACCTTAGCCATTGTAATTCTCCGTTATATTTCTGTGGAACATTTGGCATCAGATGTTATCATATATCCTAGACATTTAAATTGTTGGACTTGTTTGATCTTTTCACCTTTGCTGATTCTTATTCCAAAAGCAGCTGTACTCGTTGGTAAAAATCAAGAGACGGATAGAGCACAACAGTTAAAACAGAGAAGGTACTTGGTCAATTGGAAATTTGGTGACTTTAAAGAGGACAAGGGGGTTTGCATGAAATGAAAAGTTATCGATTATTCGATGGCACTGGACTAGGTCTGGAGGTGTAATCTCTGACTCTAAAGATGACGAGTAATGACCCTCCATCCTTCACAGATGTTAGCTGCCGTTGCATATTCTGCTATATTTAGGCTAGTACACTTTAAAAAAATTATCCATCCATGTTACTCTTGGCCGCACCCTGGCTCCCCTTCCCCATATCTTTCTTCAAGCACCTTTTTCACAATGGTATCATGTCATTTTGAGTGGTCAAAGTGATGGCCTACACTGGCATACATCAATGTGTCGGGTCGTTTCCGTCTTGTGTGTCCACCAGTTCAGACAAGACGAATCTAGACTGTTGGCCTACTGGCCGTATTATTCCACACACTGTGTCCCAAGGCTTTGTCCTCGGTACAGGGCTATAAATAGTTGAGGTCAATGAACGCAAGGCGGGAATAATCAATGAATGGGTTTTTTTAAAGGAAAATTGGTAAAATTGTTAATATGCACTTAAACCAAGTGGTTTACGCGCAGACTTTGCTAATTTTGTGTCGCTGAATACAAATATGACATTAGAATTTTTATCAAAACTCAAAACTAATTTTTTTAAAGCTCCGGCGGGGCCTATCGCTCCTGAGTCACGACCCGGCCCGAATAAAATTGAGCAAGCGTCTTTCTAACCGACACGTCTTTTGTCGGAACTTGTCGTGTCGTGTTTGTTTGACACAGCCAAACGGACTTTTCACTGATTTCTTAGTAAATAAACGGTGCTCCATTTCAACTACCGACTGTCCGAGAGACGGACGGAATTGGGTCGGTTGGAGTCCGTCGCAGTGGACACGGGCCCTAAGATGGCGCAGATTATCTACACTCTGTCCACTCAATTGGTTCTTCAGGTAATCCCAAAAATTAAAATTCTGAGTATTGAGGTCTGGGCTGTGCGGTGCCCTAACATGAGCCGAGTGACGATTGTAACTTTCCTGCCAAAACGATCCTCAAACCACCAAAGTACCGCCTCCATTGAATGAGACGTGGCTCTAATCTGCTAACACCACTGACACTGTCAGTTCTACAGACCCGTCTTAGACATAAACAAAAAATTTAAAAATGTGTAAAGCATTTCTTTTACAAGTACCAATCAGCAATGATAGTGAGTGTGAACTCATCTTCATCCAATAAAAGTGCTCAAAGATGCGCTTTTGACTTCTTGCCATCCACGCTGAGACTCCCAGGGGGCTCTCGTGGCCTAGAGGTTAAGGTGTTCGCCTCTCATTCAAAGGTCCCGGGTTCGAATCTGGGAAGCGACCGAAACATTTTCTTTTCTAAAATGATATCCTTTCACCTTCTTTTCTGTTCTCTAGGCACCTCCTCTGGGCTCCTGACACTTTCTGCAGCCCTTCTACTGCTACTCATTGGCTCATTCTTACTGCTATCTTTCAGCCACACCCTGATCTTCTGGTAGATCTAAACCTAGCCTTGTCTTGTAGTAAAATCGACAAGAGCAGGCTTTGGCCGCCACCAGGGTAAAATTCAAATTTCCTACCAAATGAAAAATGTTTGATGTGTCCCGCGCGCTCATATGACGCTATGCAGTTGCGAGCGCCGTAAAACACTTAACAAAAAAAATTAATTAAAGAATTAGACTCTCAGTGTATAAATATTCTTCTCGACAACCTCATCAGGCCTTGACATACCCCCACATTACAATGATTTTTGAAAAGAAATTAACAAACTCATTCAGATGAGCTTCATCGCTATGCCAAACGTTCTTATCATGGGAGTCACGTGCTGATGTGTGTTGATGTTTCTGAACGCCGCATGTTTTTAGACCTGAATTGGGGTCCGGTATTCTGTATATTGAGATCTGGGAAACATTCATTTCAGCGCTGCGACGTCCGACTGCCTTTTCCTGTGCTGTCAACACGGAATCTTTCACTTGGGACGCATAGTTTGTGCGGGCACATAGAGGGCGATACGAAGACGTTTTGCCTCAACTCAGACTTGTTATGGTCGTTTCAAGAGCACCACTGGGAATAATGGCTGTCTAACGAGCTTTTGACCTCTGAGGTGGAATTTTTCCGTTTCTGGACCGTCGATCAACCCCAAAAGGAACAGAAAATGCGACCGCGGCTGCCTTTAAGGATCCAGTTTTATGATAGGTTTCAACAAAGAGAGCCTCTCTCGTTTCGCTCCACTTAGTAGTGACTTTTGAATGTAGGATCAAAATAACAGCACATTCTGTTCATTCCC
>NW_004798237.1:161001-163546 GCF_000002075.1 Aplysia californica | reverse complement strand
TTTATATTTAAACTTTAAAAAAAAAATTATTATGGATTTTGATTTTGTAAGTATTTTAAGCTTCTTCAACCTCTTACAACTATTTCGTCTCATAAAAACCCCATAAAAACCTTATTTCTTCTCATACCGGGCATGTTTGTCTCCACCATTTCCTCATAAAGTCAATCCTTTATTTTTCTTTATTGCCCGTTTTCTCAAAACTCGGTTTTTCTATGTACAGATTGGATGAAAATAGGTATATCTATTTTTTTTTAAGTACATAGAAAAACCGAGTAACATGCAAGCAAAAAATCAATGCATTTCCATGAGAAATAAGTGCAAGACATGTCAACAAAATCCGTATCCATGGAAACGAAACATTTTTCCCAAATTTGCTTGCAGATTCTATAACTCCTTACTATGCTTGTTATATGTGTGAAATTTGGTAAAATATGAAACTCTAATAAGCGAGATTTAGTCTTCAGGTGAATCCATTGTCCTCACAGTCCTGTTCTCGCGTCGTCGAAGCACTTTGTGCAGCAGTGGCCAACATTTTACTCATTATGTTTTGCTTGAGCTTAATGCCGATCGCACACTGCCATTCAAATTCAGTCGAATTCAGTTGATATCAAAATCGAATTCAGTCGAATTCAATCGAAATCAGTCGAGTTGTGTGAGAGCCAGCCAGATAGTTTCTATAAAGCGTGGGGGAAGCTACCATCCTGCCTTTTAAAAGCAAACGCATTTCAAGATCGCGAGTTGAACTATCGGATGTGCACCGTGTGCGTGCAGAATGCGGCAATGAACAGTCTAGATTTAGTGAATCCGATGCTGATAGATCAAGTCAAGCTATCGACATCATCCATGTTTGTGGTATTCAAGAACCTCTTATCACAGCAATCTCGAATACGTTGCAGTCTGCACTTAAAGTTTCTTCTTATACCCTCAGAAAAGCTGAAGATCGGAAGGAGTGGAGGAAGCTGGTGGCCATATCTTCAAAAACGCCAGGACGGACCCGACGGACTTCCAGTCTACAGGATAGATGAAGGTGAAGGTGAAGCACTTGAAGCCGTTATGGGAGGAAATGACGATGTTTAGAACAATAAATTTTATGTTCCGGTAACACTGTCACCGGTCAGAGTTTTCTATTCTGATCAAAATGTGACAGAAAAAGGGAGGGGTCCATTCGTGAAGCCTGCCTACAGGTGTCATCTCTGACACAGAAGTTGACGTGCAATGACCCGAGTATTCGTACGGTCGATAGATACCGTTTTACATTATGTCTTACCTAGGTCAGTCAATTCCTTGATATTATCGGTTCACTTTGTTCTTTGTCCGCCCTTGGCCCTTTTGCCCCATATCATCTTGCCTTCAAGCATTTCCTTCGTAATGGTCTGGTGGCGTTTTATATTGTCAAAGTATTGTACTGTTCTATTTTTCATTGTGTTAAGAGGGGGTGCTGTAGAATAAGTCCATCTCAGCTAATACCACTCCCATGGAGTTTATATTTGGTGTGGACGATTATATGGCAATGGAGATTTGTTAGCAGTTGTCAAAAAAAAATTACTGATTCGGTTACCATGGAAACAGCGGCCATATTGGATTTTAGAGACATAATGTGGTACAATTTTCTCACCTTGTTTACAGACAGATTAGGTTCAAACTTAGCATGCACACTGACAAGACAAAGATAAAACTTTCTGTAAGAGGAATTTTTTATATCTACTTTAGTTTTTATTTAATGGCACTTTCAAATCTGACTCTAGCGAAAGAGCGGAACAAGCTCACAGATTAATAACCAACCCATTTATCAGTAATTCCTCTTTTAAAAAGTTAGATTTGTATGGTTTCAATATTCTGTGAAAGTTTTGTTGAAATCGAGTCAGACATAGAGCAGAAAAATTGTACACACCGTGAAAAAATAGAATGCCTTTTTTTTGGACAAAATTGGCAAATATTTTCTCTAAAGGAGATTTGACCCTTCGCTCTAAAATTCTCCAAACACCACGTTAGGGTGCAGGGAGGCGTGTGTACTTTCTAGATATTGTTCAGAACATGTCCAGGAATTGTAAAGTGTAATTATCTCATTTTGTGTAATTTGGTCCCAAACCTGCTTTTCTAACTGCAGCACCACCCCTTAAGCAGGGTTTGTCTTGTGTGGAGAATCTGACACACCTCACTGTTACTGTTAGTCTTTTTGTTTTGTTGTTAATCGGCTAATTCTGTCCATTCTGTGTTAGCACCACATCTCAAATGCAGATGTTAGTTTTTGTTTTCTTCTTTCTCTGTTCAAATACAAGTCTCATTACCATATGGGAAAACATGGAGGACAAAGCAATTACCATTTTCTTTCTTAAGGTAGAAATAATTGCCTAGATGTAAATGGTTTGAGAATTACGCTGAATCTTTCTTTAGCATTTGCTATTCTTATGTTTATTTCTCATTTACTTTTGATCTTGTCTGTGATTGTTGTTCCTACATATTTGCATTTGCATTGGTAAACTTTTTAAACGCTATTCCCTTATATATGATTACTAGCTGGGCCCCCTTTCGATGAAAGAATGAT
>NW_004798237.1:155028-160901 GCF_000002075.1 Aplysia californica | reverse complement strand
GCAAAACTGTCTCAAAACTGAAAAAAAACCCAAAGGCCTCATGATCTGGAGAATATTTTAAGGAATTTTTGGCGAAAACTGCATATCGATCGATACAGCGATTAAAAAGCCGTTTGAATAGCAAAATTCGGCCATCACAACTAGATAATAGATGTCTGTTATTTTGCTTGCTGGTTTTAATAATACCATTGTTTTCGTTTTCTTAGTATTCCTGTCAATGTGTACTTATTGCTAATCTCTTTCAGTATTTTCCCATTTTTTATAGAGATTTTTGTTCCTGTTTGCAAGCAGATTTTATGTCAGTACTGGGCATTATGCTTTACTTTGTTTAACGTTTTCTTTTCTGAATCTTTTTCTTATGTAATACAGTTGATATTTATCAACATCCCCAGGGCTTTCCCAGATACATATTCTTGTTGATGGATGTTGGAAGAAAGTGTTTGCTATCATTAGATTCTTCTCCTCACTAAAGTCAGGGAGTCTTTCTCCTTTTGTTTCGTTGTCCTGGCCCTTAGTTGTCAAGGACTTCTTCGCATTGTCCCTTTCCCACTTTGACATTTCAGGTTACCCATTATGACAACCTGGAGAAGAATCACAGACATCGATGTACAGAAAAGTGGGAAGACATGGTATAACATCAAGAGGCTAGTCCAGGATAGAGAAAGGTGGAAGGTGTTTGTCCGTGGCCTATACCCTGATGCACGGTGAGAAAGGCAATGATGATTATGACAAGCTTTTCATTTGATTTTATTTCTTTCACGATAACATCAGTACTTCACAGTATTCTTCACTCTTTTCATCTTTGCAGTTGGGGGCTGGTAGAGACACTTTAGGAATATCAGAGACGAGTTGTACCGAAAGAGGTGTACTAAATAAAAACACCGTCATCTTTATAGATTGGGAAGACAGTCAACATGTATACGGAACAGGGCTATTGCTGGAAGAAAGGTTAACCAGATTATCTAAACTTCCTGGCGTGGAGTGCTCTCACATTCAATGTTCTGATTTTAGACATGTCCTTCCAGTCTTTGGATGACTGCGTTTAGCTGGTGGCTACCGTCACTGTAGCCCCCCCCCCCTTCCCGAGTGCAGTAGCTTGTCGTTGTTATCCTTAGTCTTCCTCGGTGATGTAGAACTAAATTCTTCCCAGTTCGACTTTACAACAAACAGCGGACCGTCAGGGGTTCCCGAGGTGTCTGTATGGCAATTTTTTCCCTTTATTTCTGCGTTATTGCATTACTGTGGGACCATGCATGGCACGTCCTCTCTCTTCTTCACAATAGCGGGCCACAATCGTCTTTTGTATCTTGATGTGCCCTAATGTGCCACACACCTGGCTATCGTGCCCCGAGACCATTCAAATACCTATCATTTGTCCTCTCGTAGTGTGCACTGAAGCTGCTACTAATCGACTCGACTCGACCTGACACGACACGACACGACCGACCGGATCCACACAGGGCGCCCAGTATAGCACACAGTGGAGACTGTCACAACATTTTTGTCTGTCCCCATGCTGAACTCGGACCAAGGTCAGGGATTTGCTAATGGTTGCAGTTTTATTGCTGCGATAAAGTTTGGCCGGGTTTGCACCCGTCGTTTAACCAAATAAACGGGTCCTTTTTGTTTTCGTAAGTGTTTAACGGCGCTCGCAAATACATAAGGTTATATTATGAGCGCACGGAACACACTACACATTTCTAGTTTTGATAGGAAGTCTTTTTGAATTTTGCCCGGGTGGCGGCCGAAGTCTACTCTTATCGATATAAGGCCACCAAGGGACCTTTAACATGCGCAGCTTACACGCAGGACCTCTTTGATTTTTTGCACTGATCCGAAAAGGCTAGGTGTTAGATCTTAACTGCCCTAATATCAAGGGAGGGGCAGAAAAAACAGTCGTTAGATGGAGCCAAGGAGAAGCAGTAGAAAAGCTGCAGAAAGAATCAGGAGCCCATAGGAGGGGGCAAAGGAGGAGAGGGGGTGTGGGCAGAAAGTGGAGTCTAAAGCAGACGAGAGAACATTATTATAGAGCAGGAAAGGATGTGAGAAGAGAACATTTTAGAGAAGAAGAACATTCTACGTCGCTGCCAGGTTTCGAACCCAGGACCTATTGAATGAGAGGCGGGCACAATAACCAGAGCCCCTTAAACGGGTCCAGAGATACAGCCATAGAATGCAAATTCAGAAAGTCAACACCGCCGACTATCAGTCTGCACGCCTTCTATCTCTCCAAAACATCTCTATGGACAGAGAGACAACTTATCACTTCATTACTTTATACAAACACAATGCTCACTTAAAACGACACCAGACCATTGTGAAGGAGGTGTTTGAAAGAAGGATGTGGCGCAGAAGAGCCAGGGGGAGACAAAGTGACTTGTATGGGCAAGGGGCAAACATTGACTGGCCTGGATATGGTAAAGTGTTCAATGACACCTCCAGGTATCCAGGAAATGGGTCACTTTTCCCATAAAACTACGACAGCTGCAGATTTGAAAGTTGGCAAGTATCTGCAATAAGATAGATAGGTCCCTATCACGGACACGATTTTGTATTTATTCTTTTCCAGAATTTAGAAAAATATGTTTGACAAAAAGTTCTCGTCCTTCTTTTGCCTTTGTGATTATTCCACTAAGAAACGAAACAAATCTGCGTTGCTGTCCTCCACTGCGGAAGTGCCGGAAGTGATATTTCGCCAGACGCATTTTGTTTTGAGAGTGTAGATCTAGATCAGGGCCTTCTAATTTGTCTCATCTGTCAAGATTTATTGCTCTATTCCAGTAGAGTTTAAATATAGTTGGCCAATGACTTCCAGTTGATGTTAATGCACCGATCATTCCCTTCATCGAAAGGGGGCCCAGCTAGTTAATTTATAATCTCCATAGCGGCCTCCTAGATCGTCATAACAGTTATGCTTGAGATGCTTAAGTTTACAACGCCTGGCAGTTCTGATCTTGTAATTGTGTTCAATAATGACGTTCAGGTACATTTATTTTCAAAACGCTGTTTTTTGGCTGAGATACGTGGGTAAGGATTTCCGACAAAGCAAAAATGTCCCCGAATGGGATCTTTATCATTGGATGCGAAAGTTGTGAATGGCCAAAAGAATGAGCCAAAACAGGAATAAATTATAATATTATTTGTACTCTGTTATTTAAGAACCTGAAAGAACGACAAAGTTATTATCGTCAAAGATGGCTAAGTTCAAGGGATGAAACATAGGCTAGAAGTAGAAAAATCAAATGATTCGTATTGAAACGAAGAATGTGCGAGTCTAATGAACGGAAGTAATCCTTATTGTTCTTTTGCGTAAAGAAACATCCCTGCTGAGAGCCATTAGAGTAATAGCGGGAAAAAGGACAACAGTTATGTGGCCAAACCATAATGTAGCCTACTACCTGTTTCTCGACTCACTCGCCGACTAACCATCCACTACTGAGAAATATGTTTTCACTAGATCTATAACCATGGGTATGCTCTTTAGTTTTTCCCCCCAGATTAGCAATACTTAAATAATACTTATGACCATCTGAATTTGGAAATATACATACATGTACATTGTACGTCCACTGACACAAGATCTATGTAGATCTAGATATTATATAGATCTACATGTTGTTTAAATTGTGAGTCACCTGTCATGAAAATATTATGCACAGAGACAGAAGTCGTGGAACCTCACCTCGCCCTCAACTTCCGCCACCCATCTTAGTACACACACACACACACACACACACACACACACACACACACACACACACACACTCTCTCTCTCTCTCTCTCTCTCTCTCTGTCTGTCTGTCTGTCTGTCTGTCTCTCTCTCTCTCTCTCACGCACACACACACACACACACACACACGCACACACACATGCGCATAGAAACAGGAACTTATAAAATATAACACAGCATCTACAATTGTTTTTATGGTATTCAGTGTCTCAAGTATTTAAAGAACTCATTGTCTCTGTAACTTGTGAACGCGTACCCGAAGAGGACCATCGGGTAACTTACTGTCTGCGCAGCAACACTTTTTTTCATCAGACTGAAGCCTGAGATCTACATAATCTAGCCCATGCTAGGTTGACTCATTACTTTCATAGGGATAACTAGAGAGTGCTACAGTACCGACATCCACCCATCCCATATGCCTATTCCTGGGGGTTTATAAGAATCAGATATTTTGTCGGAGGATGGTTGGAGGGTGCTCCGAGTGGTTTGCTCCTTCTTTTGTCTATAAAAAATCTACCGTCCTTATCCCTCCTCCTCCTTTTTTTGTGTTTGTTACTCTCTTGTAACACCTTTAATTTTCGGCTTTAATATGACCTTATTGTGTTGCAAGTGTCGTTAAACTTATACTAAAACTAAAAATTAAAAGCAACTAAAGGGACAGTGGGGCTGGGTAGGTGCGAGGCACAGCGTAAACCACCCACCGTTGGTACTACTTCGGGCCATTGTCAGTGGCTTTTCTGTAGATTTTGAAAAACACAACCCATCCTCTTTGTTCCACTGTCTGATCCACGCCCAAAGAGGTTATAAGCAATACTAGAGCTCACGGCAGTGACGTCACACGTGTCAGACACGGAGGCCTTCCTACCCTCATCGGCATGACCAGCGTGCCCCCATTTACATGAACAATCTGAGCTCCCGCCCTGCTCCCCACGAGCTCTAGTATAAAATATAACACCACCCAGACCCCATATTTCAGTGCAAGCTTGTAGATTCCCTCCTAAGACAGCCTAAACGCCTCCATGTGAGTCTCAAAAAGTACTGTCTCGTCTGTTTAACTTTGATTGTCTTTCCCTTGAGGTTCATGAGCGTCCCAGAGTGGGCATACGCAGCGTCTGTTCGTTTACGTGGGAGACATCACTGCCACGAACTCCAGTACTAAATTATAACTTCTTTGGAGACTTGTCTTAGATTTTGAAAAATCCAACACATCCTTATTGTTCCACTCTCTCACTGACGCCCTATTTGCAGCCTCAATGGGATCACTCGTAAAAGGGGAGCAAGTCCCCGTGAACTTCAATCTCCCTCAGAGTACCGCCATACCGGAAATAGAGAAGGCCAAGAAAACAGTTGGGAAACATCAAAACCGTATCATTGAGAATCTGAACGTTGTCAAGGTATTGTATTTATTGTGTTATGGCGTTCTATGACATCCCATACTGATCCACGGGGATTATTATCTGTCACTGATCCCATAATCCACGAGGATCGTAGAGAGGCTGTATGACAGAGAGTCTCGTCAGATACATCCACTTTTTATGTTTTTTTTGCAGGTGCCTGGGTTTGGACGAAGGATTTCCAGTCCACTCCGCAATGTCGTCAGTCCCCCATTTCCTTTGCCTTCCCCCCTTTCTCTTCCCCCCCCTCTTAAATAGCCTAATAGTGTTGATAGGGGTGTTAAACTCATACCCCCCCACCCCGTGCATAGCTCCCCGAAAAATGATCTTGGATAGGCCACACGATCTTGCTACATTGGGGATCATTATAGGGATGCTTTATTTCGATTTCCATTGTGGCTATTTATATCTACCTCCCAGCCTGCCTAATGTGTCCATTATCGTGTCGACTGGAAGTAAAATACACCTAAATGTATTTCTATTTCGCGTCAACTTGCACCTTTCATCCGGACAACCTTCCATTCAACATAAATTCGTCATTTCATTTGTTAGGGAACGAATCAAACAGCACATTCAATAAACCAACTAATGAACGTATATATAATAATATACATCCAGCAGGTCCTTTTGTATGTGTGACTGTTAGGCACTCTGGTGTGTTCTGTTCCTTTTTCTTTTATCCTGTGGTAATAATAATACTACTACTACTACTACTACTACTACTACTACTACTACTACTACTACTACTA
>NW_004798237.1:150273-152719 GCF_000002075.1 Aplysia californica | reverse complement strand
TCCCCCCCCCCCCCTTTCTCATTCTGTTCCAGTCTCCTATCTCTCTTTCCATCTTCTACAATGAACATGCCCCACCCCCCCCCTTTTCCCTCAAGGTGACCAAGTCATTAGTTAACAGTTTCTTTTGACTATGAGATACTTTCTGGTTTGTCGTTTGTTTCCCTTACCCACCTCCTCATTTAACTTGTTACACTTTGGGTTTTTTTTTTGGGGGGTTTTCTTTCATTCTTTCTTTCTTTTCTTTCTTTCTTTCTTTTAAATCTGCCAACGGAATGAACGCGAATGCAACTCCACTAATTATAGAATGACGCACAAGAACATCTTGACTGCAAAGTGAAATACTCCGCTATAATGCCATTAAAAGAGTGTGCTTAAATATCCGTACCCAAAATTAATATTATGCTCTTTTGTGAACGCCTTGCACTTTTCAAAGAGCGCTAGAAGAGCTTTTGATCAGTCTGGGTATCCTGATTCTTTTGTAAGTTACTAGTACTTTGAACAGTTGTACAAATTCAAGCATACTGCTTACTTTCTGCCAACAAGTTGTGGCTGGGAGGACTGTCCGCAGAGGAGGAGGAAGAGATCTTCACAGACAAACGCCTCAAAAGAATTTATCTTGGAGCAGTGGAAAAGCTGAAGGCTGTTAAGAGTTGAGATGATCGTTTGAAATGAAGTTTGTTCAAGCAAATGAAAATTTGCTTTTTCTTTCTGTCTTTTGTTTCTATCCATATTCTTTTTCATTTATATTTTCTGTTGTTCTTCTTACTTTAATCTGTCTTTGTTATTATAATTATTGTCTTTAGGTTTCTTTATAAAAATTTTTCCGGTTTTTTTCTCAATTCTATGAGAAAAAATTCCTGTTTTTCCCCAATGGCGAATGAAAAAGAAACCCTCTTAGCATGTGAAAAATGTTTTCTAATTTGTGATGAGACGAATACATATTTTTTCCTTACTAATAACTACTGTATCTGCTTCTTCTTTTTTTTTGGTAAGTGTTTTACGGCGTTCGCAACTGCATAAGGTCATATGAGCGCGTGGGACACACCAAATATTTTCAGTTGGTAAACAATTTTGAAATTTTGCCTACTCTGGTCGATTTTAGACCACCAAGGGATCTTTAAAGTGTGCAACTTGCACACCGGACCTCCGAGATTGTTCACCCTTGTCCGAGAACGCTAGGTGTAGATCTTTCCTACCAGAAGATCAGGGGTATGGCTGAAAGACAGCAGTAAGAAGGAGCCAAGGAGTAACAGTAGAAACGCTGCAGAAAGTGTCAGGAGCCCAGTGGATGGGGCAAAGGAGGTGATGGGATGGGGGAAGAAAGTGGAGAAGAAAGCAAAAGACAGAATATTGCAAGAGAGAAGGAAAGAAGTTTAAAGGAGACAATTTTAGAGAAGAAAATTTTTCGGTCGCTACTCGGGTTCGAACTCGGGACCTTTGAATGACCGGTGAACACCTTAACCCCTAGGCCACGAGAACCCAATGTATCTGCTTCTGCTGTGAGAAAGAGTGAGATGTTGAGGCGGTGAAACGCATATTATGGGGTGGGCGTGGGGGTGGGTGGGTGGGGGAAGAGTAGGTTGCAATCTCGTTTTTTTCAACTTAATGTCAAGCTTTTAAATCCTCGGTGAGCTTATGCGTTGGATCCTCTCTAAGTCTTTCCTCGAAGTAAGTGTGCTCTTTCGTTAGTAAATCTTTTAACTTGTAACTGTTAACATGGCGTACCTCTATCTTAACAGCAGTACTGGAGAATCTGATTGCTAATTCCCATTGGACATTGTTTCGCTACCTTAGAATTACAAAGTTCTATGTGACATTTTTGCTTGTTTTGAGTCCATAAGACCGTGAGGTCAGAAACCAAATGTGAAGGAGGCCGATAAAATGAGTTGCTTCTCAGATTCAAGCCTTATTGAAATAGATACGTCACGCTTATAGGTGACGTTTTGACAGTTTAGAAGTATGAAATGATAAAAAGCATGTTATACTTAAAGAATATGGCATCAATAGAAAATGGTGTAAAAGACATCCATGGTGTAATAGAAAACTCTTTTCAGTTCATCTATCGAGATTGTTTTGCTTTGGAAGACGGTTTTCAGTCTTGTAGCCCATTTAAAACGTGCGAAACGAACAAACATTTCGCCTCTATATCATTTCTATGTAGTCCCTTTTTTCTACTTCTCATCAATGTTCCCAGCACTGCAGAAGTACGTGGAGACCATCGGCGGCCGCTACTCGGAGGTCTCGATGCTGGCGGAGTCTCAGCTCATGATGGAGTACAGGAAGCTGATGGCGGAACAGCAGGCGTTTGCCGGGCCTCTGTCGTCATCCCAGGTCTGACTAGAGGAATGTTCAAAAGACGAACCGCTACCTGCTTTCTCTCTCTCTCCCTCTCTCTCTCTCTCCTTCTCTCTCTCTCTCTCTCTCTCTCTCTCTCTCTCTCTCTCTC
>NW_004798237.1:146044-150173 GCF_000002075.1 Aplysia californica | reverse complement strand
TTCTCTCTCTCTCTCTCTCTCTCTCTCTCTCTCTCTCTCTCTGTCTCTCTGTCTCTCTGTCTGTGTCTGTGTCTCTGTCTCTGTCTCTGTCTCTGTCTCTCTGTCTCTCTCTCTCCCTCTCTCTCTCTTCTCGTGCTGTGGCGTCATAAACGGTCAGCGACGCCGTCAACACGCAGGAACTCAACACTTGCTAGGGGGTCCTTGAAAAGTGCCGAGCGTGGGTCACTGAAATGTCCCAGCAGACGTGTAACCCCTACTAAGAATTACAAGATAATATCTGTTCAGTACCTAGTTTTGAGTATTTTGACGTTAAAAAAAAGTTTAAGGTTCCCAACATATCAAGCTTCCTCGAATGCAGTTCTTTGAATATCTTGATAACTCCTTATAATCTTTACGCTTTTGAAAGAGCAGATAGAACATTATTATGGTTTCTGATCTCATGGTCTTAGTAACTCAAAACGGCCTAAAATGTCAGAAAGAACTTTGTGAATCTGAGGTACCTTCTTTTGTTTTGGATTACGAAATGTTTACAGTTTTTTTAGTACAGTATCTTGGAGACTATTAATTCCGTTGCAGTTGCACATATCAAACTAAGGATCAATAGTTTCTTAAACATAATATATCGTTTAGGCATCTTTTTTTTGGTCCTGTGTCCTGATTTTGGTGTCGATATTTTTAGGCTACATAAAAATGTGTTGACTTGAAGCAAATTGTTTTATTTCAAGAAAAACAAAACAGGAAAAACAAAACAAGAAAAAATAAAACAAGAAAAAAGGCATCTATGATTATAATCAACAGCTAATTTGATCAATCCACCCTTGATATTACCGTACATTTTTTTGCATGGATGTGAATGTAGATGGCTGTTATATGATGATAATAATAATAATAATAATAATAATAATAACATGATAATAATAATAATAATAATAATAATAATAATAATAATAATAATAATAATAATAATAATAATAATAATAATAATAATAATAATAATAATAATATGTAATTACACGGTGGAATCAGGCGCTCGTCAATTTCTGGGTATACTGAGTTATTGGTATCACCTAAAAGCTGATTTATTCGCCTTGCTTCCAATGAAATAAATATCCATCTATCTTGAGCAGAACTCGAGATATTTGAGATTGAAGGAAGTGAGATCACCTTGTTTAAGTGGTGAAATTAGTGAGAAAATGGCTGCCAATGTTTGGTAACTCCAACAGCTGAAGAGTCCTTGGGAAAAGAAAGATGACATATTATTATTATTTTGTGCCTTAAATCAATGTTTTTCCCAGAAAAATCCACACAGAAATCTGTTCTTTAAACGACATGGAAGGTGCTGAGCTAAAAAATTTTAAAAATCGAAGAAAAATCCCAAACTTGCAGGAAAATGCCAGTTTTTTCATTTTCATTATTTTGACCAGCGCCTAATTTCACCACGCTCCCTCACATATCATTATTGTTCTTAATAATAATAATAATAATAATAATAATAACAATAATAATAATAATAATAATAATAATGATAATACTACTACTACTACTACTACTACTACTACTACTACTACTACTACTACTACTACTACTACTACTACTACTACTACTACTACTACTACTACTACTACTACTACTACTAATAATAATAATAATAATAATAATAATAATAATAAGTATAATAATAATAACAGTAAAGTCAGGCAGGCTTTATTCGTATCACCAGTAGTTTTACCAAACGTTCCATCTCTCCCCTAGTACGACCCGTCACTGATCGACAGAATTGACGTGGAGGAACTCTTAGAGCAGGCCAAAGATTTGGAGGAGTCACTCAAGGACGCAGATGGGAGGATAACTACACTTACCAAGGTCAGATTTGGGGCAGGTGGCTGAGCCGGTTGATGACCAGGACAAAAAAGATAAATAAATTATTGCGAGTCCAATGTCTTTTCTCCCAGCTTTGTGTTGAGATAATTGTGTTCTTTGACGCTAATGAAAAAATCAGATATTACACAAAACAATCAAAATGATCTGGCAGCCAAAAAATCCATCTGTTTCCTATTTTAATGTCATGCTCTTAATTATGCACAGTCCTCTTTCCTGGGCACAGCGAGACAGATTGTGTTATGTACTGTAATGCTTAAACTTTCAGATTTTAACTTGTGAGATGCTTTACCTGTTTTCTGTCTTGTCTACGTCGATTACTTCTTTGCCATACACTCTTCCCTTAGATTCAACTTGTCATTGTATGTATACAAATTAGACAGAATTAGAGCTTTGCTCATCATTGTGATCACATTAGTGTGTCGCCAAAGGGAGGCAACCTATTGTGGGGCGTCTCTCCGAATCTGTATTTATAATAATATATAATATTATGAAAGTTCAATTTGCTTGTTGATATTCAGAAATAGCTCTTTTTTTTAGGTAGAGGGTTTTACGGCGCTCGCATAAGGTAATATGAGCGCCAATGGGTGGGTGTCAACAGAGAAGTCCTTACAGGGAATCAGACGTACTCTGCTCACCTCTCTAGCTTCAACAGCACAAAGTCTGCTTCGACTATCAAGGCACCCCGGAAATAGCGGGTCACAAGAGGGACAAACATACAAAAGAAGTAGAGGAAAATGACAATAGTAAGGATTAGAAAAGAAAAAGCAGCAGTTCCCCGTTGCAGATCAGGCACAATTATGAGCGTGACATGATGAATCAGCCCATTTACAATTCTACTGTGCTTGAACGAGAAATGCCCCCCCCCCCCTTGGGAATGGCCTAAAGACACTACAGTCAGTGGCACTGCCCAGGGGGGAGGGGGGGGGGTAAAAATAGCTTGTTTAGAAAGTCTATGTTATTTTAATGTTCATTTCTTGTCCAAGCTATTGCAATCTCATTCACTTTTATGTACAGGAAATTGATACCACGGTGCAAAAGATCGATGACACCACTGCTCAAATAGCCGCAGCCGATGGTCTAATGGAAAGGATGAAAACCGAGGTGCCATACTCCGAAACCATGAAACAAAATCTGAAGGATTTCCAACAAAAACTCCTTGGCGAGATTGTGAAGACCGTGGACACACTCCACACCACCCTTGATCCCGTCCTGAGTGACGAGGCAGCTGATCTGCACACCATTGAAGGAGGGAAGAAAGAGATGGACAACATATCGACAATTGTGGCGAAACTGGACACCAAGCTCAATAAGGCTGGGCTGGCGGCCCTCAAACCTCTCGAAGCCGTGCACCTCAGTGAAATCTCGAACACGTGAGAAGAGTAAAACCAGAGACCTAGCAATGTTAACCTTGTTAGGTCTCTGGTATAACGTAAATCACAGGCCCTCAAGCTTTTGTTCTCAAAAGTTTTTGTCTACGCTGTTCCTGTCGTATGCTTGTATCTTTCCTGGTTTATTTTTTCCTCGTCAACATTTATAAATCGGTGTAATCTATCCATTACAATTACACTTGACATACTATACATTTCCAGTCTCTTTCATGCCATTCAAAGATGATCTGTATCACTGTATGGGCTTTTCGTTTTCTTCTACACTTATTTCCATCCAGTGTGCGACGTTCAGGTATTTCACTATAAGAAGGAAAGACAACTCAGTGCATTATTTTCCAAAATGTCGAATTGTTTTACAACGAAAAATGTCTGTCGGGAGGACTTTACAATGTAAAACGAAAAAAGGGTTTCAGTAAATACAAGCGCCAGAATACTATAATCTAATATAATATTATTATATTATTGCAAAAACAATGACGATAATGATATCAACACCAACAACAGTAGTAATAGTAATAATAATAATGATAATAATAATAATAATAATAATGATATAATAATAATAATAATAATAATAATAATAATATTAATAATAATAAAAACATTGACAATAATACTAATAACAATAATACTACTAATAAAAATAATATTAATGATGATGATGATGATGATAATAACAATAGTAATAATAATAGTAATTATACTACTCTTACTACTACTACTACTACTACTACTACTACTACTACTACTACTACTACTATTACTACTACTACTACTACTACTACTACTACTACTACTACTACTACTACTACTACTACTACTACTACTACTACTACTACTACTACTACTACTACTACTAC
>NW_004798237.1:144747-145868 GCF_000002075.1 Aplysia californica | reverse complement strand
ATAATAATAATAATAATAATAATAATAATAGTAATACCAATGGCAACAATAGTAATACTAATACTAGTACTAATACTAATACTAATGTTCATGATAATAAAAGTCTGCGTTCAAATGACTACTACCATTACATAACAATGTGGCATTACCATCATTAATAATATTATTGATCCTTTTCCTTCTTATTATCTGTATCAGAATAAGTATGTAAGCTAAGTAGTTCGCCTTTCTCAGGATTTTTGACAGGGACCTGCTCTGCCTTGTCAGATTATCATGAATAATTTTCTTTTTTCTTTTTATTATCCGTATCAGTGTAAGTATGCAAATTAAGCTGTTCGTGTTTCCCAGATGTTTCGACAGAGACCTGCTCTGCCTGGTGTCTGTGGTGGTGAAGGCCATGGACTCATACAGGGACTCGCTGGGTCAGTTTCACAGCCGGGCCGAGTCGAGGATCAAGGACGAGATGCATGCACTGAAAAAAAACATGGTGAGAGACTCGGACTGCTCAAAGCTTGCACACGACGTGGGGCGACTTCACAAACACATGGACAGTGCGTCTGCACCCCACTCGTCCGTGCTGACCGCTTTGAAGCTGAGTGAGAAGATGGTGCAGGAGTTCGGCAGGCAGGTGACTTGTACGAGACTGAGAAATCTGGAGAGGCTCACGCTCGAATATAACTTGGCGGACCACTCGATGGAGCTGGTGTTAAGAGCTGCTCCTTTAATCAACCGGGCGATGCACAAGCTAGCAGCTGCTGAGGAGAAGAAAAGGCAGCTCGAGGAGAAGAAAGCTGCAGCGATAGAGAAGAAGGCTAGGGAGAAAGAGAGGATTGCAGCTGAAAAAGAAAGGCAAGCCGTCGAGAAGGAGAAATTGTCTGCTCAGAAGAAAAAGGAAGAAGCAGAGGAGAGAAAGAGGATACACAAAGAAAAGCAGGCAGAGGAGGAAAGAGAAATGGCTGAGGGGAAAAAGGGAGGTGAGAAGGAGAACGAGAGAAGAAGGAAACAAAGAGAGGAGCAGAAAAAGAGGAGAAGTGAAGACTATGAGGGAGCTACGAAAGATAACGAGGCCAGAGGTGAGAGGAAATATAGCACCCTCGGTGAGAAAAGAGAAGCCCGTCGAG
>NW_004798237.1:139747-142247 GCF_000002075.1 Aplysia californica | reverse complement strand
GGGGACTGGCTGAATGGGACACAACATCCCAGCAGATCGGCGGAGATACTCCATAAAATAAAATGTGTGAGGAATCGTGGTGAAATCAGGCGCTGGTGAAAATAATGGAGTGAACCAAATCGGCATTTTTTGGGCCGGTGAGCAATTATATAAAAATTTGGTTTCTCGTTTTGCTCAACACATTTTATGTCTTTTTAAAACACATTTTTTATGGATCTTACTAAAAACACACAAATAAAGAATTCTCAGTTTCCAAAGACTCTCGGGTTTTGGAAGTTACCAAACTTCTCGTAATTTACCTCTGAAACCAGATGACCCTGACCTCCTTTAATCGCAAATATTTTGACTTCTTTTCCAGATAGATGGGTAGGATTTGTTTTGAACCAAAAAGTAAGACAAACGAAAAGGCTTTTCGATGATACCAATAACCTCATATGCCTAATAATTGATGAGCGCCTGATTCCACTACGAGGTGACACATATAATATCATCCCGCTCTCGGAAATGAAGCCCTCGTCTTTTACATGCAACAACGGACAGCTTAACTGTTACACCACATGCGATAAATGGGAAGTAAAGAGCTGTATTTGAAGCAGGACAGAAGTCAGCAATACATAGTTTATCTAATCGCCCAAGAACAAAACTTTATTGTTGTATGTGACCCAGCTGATTCGTTCTTTTTGGTCAAATAGATAAATAGATCAATGTGACATGACGCGGTGAAATCAGGCGCTCGTCATGTTTTGAGCTCGTGGTAACATTTGAAAGCTTATTTATTCTTCTCGCTTTTGGTGAAAAGAAAATGCCCATTTATCTAGAATAGAAGCCGAGATATCAGAGATTGAACGAGGTGGGGGTTGTCAGGTTTCAGACGTAAAAATTAGCAAGAAAATGGCAGCAAAAGTTTGAAAGTTCACTGGCTCGAGAGTCCTAGAAAACTAAAGATTTACATATTATTGTGTAACTGTATCAACGTGGTTTTAGTAAAAGTCACCTGGAAATGTATTTTTGTACGGACATAGAAGGTATTAAGAATTATTAACAAAGCTAATGTTGCTGTTCGTATTCTCTTTCATGAGAGTATAGATAATTCTGCAACACCCAACATGTTGAGGAGTGCTGTGATAAAATTAAAGTGCGCCCATTTGGTTCCATTACTTTACTTTAAAGGGATAATTTTTAGAATAGCTACAACAGAGCCAAGCTCACCGAATAATATTATGAAATGCGGTTATGAAACCAATTCAACATTATTATCTTTTATTCATTTACTGGGTCATTATTTTATATATTTTTTGGTATGTGTTTTACGCGCTCACAACTGCATAGGGTCATATGAGCACGCGGGACACACCAAACATTTTCAGTTTGTAGGAAATTTTGAAATTGGCCAGGGTGGCGGCCGAAGCCTACTCTTATCCATTTTGGACCTCCAAGGGATCTCTAACGTGCGCAACTTGCACACCGGACCTCCGAGAATTTTTGCCCTTGTCCGAGAAGGTTAGGTGTAGATCCTTCCTACCATAACACGACAGAACATTGTTAGAGAGCAGGAAAGGATGTGAAAGGAGAACATTTTAGAGAAGAATTTTTTCTGCCTCTATGCGGATTTGAACCCGGGATCTATTGAATGAGAGGCGAAAACCTCTATAACCTCTGGACCGAGCCTCCCCATTGTTTTTTTAATGCTACCAACATAATATTCTGAGTAAGGACTACTACAAAAATGGACAGTAGTTTCTAAAGTTTTAATATTTTACTGCTTCTCTAAAATACTGACATCTATTTTTAAGGGAAAAGAGGTGGGAGATACAGCTCAGGGCTATCTTGCTTATTTGTAGATCAAATTTTACTAAATTTCACACATATAACGAGCATAGTAAGCTATCTTCAAATCTGAAATCAAATTTGAGAAAAAAAAGTTTCGTGCCAGGGAGACGGCAGCCACAATTGAACTTTGCTGACATGTCCTATACAGTTAATACATTACTTAGTCTCAATGAAAATAGGTTGTCATTTTGCATGCATGTTAGCAAACAGTAGTTCTACAAATAGGCTGTTGAAGTTTTCCTTAATGGAACAAACATTTTCAAATTAATTTTTTCTTGAGGTTGTAATCAAGTTTTCAAGAATAGTCACTGAAAGCCCACACTTGAGACACCACCAATAAAAATCTATTCCATCTGTTGAAAATTCAACAGCATTTAACATTTCCTATAGTGTTATGCTATCTTCCCTTCCTTAAGTGAAAATTTCATGACGATTAGATGAAGAAAACCGGAGCTATTAAAAAAAAGTATAGAAAAAAAAGCAGGGACTTTATGGTGGTGTCTGATATGTCGTGACAATATAAGGAGCCCTTGCGTGATGGAACAGTTGTAAGAAAGGCTGAAAAAGCCAAAACATACCTACCTTTCAACATCCGTAATTCTGCTTGTTTAAAACAGAAAACAGCCATTGGCTTGTGATATCAATTTTGTTAATATTTCTACCCCCCCCC
>NW_004798237.1:132858-135358 GCF_000002075.1 Aplysia californica | reverse complement strand
TGCGTTGCGATAAGGGCAAACAAACTCTTGTAGTGCAACTAACTACTTCCAAATGCCTCATCTCCGGGTTTTTTTTTATTGGGACGAATGCCAGACATTATTGCGAATAGGTTGAGCTGCATCGCGAATAGGTTGAGCTACATCTCCTGGAGGCCGAAAAACAACAAGCGTACTATACAAATCTCCTTTTCACTATCGGTCCATCACTTCCTTATTCCCATGATATGCAATATACCCACCCCCTCAATCCACAACCATAATATACCGCAATAGAGATATCCATTTGCCCCATCCCCGATCATTTTTATCAGCTTCCTACATATTTTCCCCGAGAACGTTACGCAGGATATTACATCTATTCTGTTTCATTTTTGTAATAAGAAATAATTCGTCTGAACAATGCTGATACAGGAAGGAGCAGAAATGCCAACATTTATCACCAATTTAGCCTCGTTTCATCACAATTTATATCTCTACAGGATTCACCCTTTTAAATAGTTTCTGTCCGTCTTACCTCTCAATGTTGTTAGCATACTTGCTGTTTGTGTTAGCGGATGTTTCCATAAAATGTGAAAAGTATTAGAATGCTGTGTAACTTATTCCCTGACTGGTTACCCGGGATTTTCAGTCAGTGGTTTAACTTTTAGTGTAAGCACTCATCGGTACATCTACAAATCATTTGAAGACTACAGGGGAAAAACAACTGTAGTCACAAACTGAAAATCGTGAGGGTGCCAATTTTAAACGCTTGTGGACTCATAACTTCATACTTGTTTGACTGGTGGTTTATTGTTAAGAATTGTTGAACGGGAAATCTAACAAAAATAATCAACCAACAGTTGAACAGATAATGACAATACAGTTATGAGTCAACACGCGTTCGAAATTGGTACCTCACGAATTTTCAATTTGTGACTACAGTCGTTTTTTTCCCCCTGCAGTTTTCATTTGGAATTAGACGTAGTGTAAAACAGTTGCATCGAGCCTGTCTGTGCGAGCCATCAGGAGATAGTAGTGGGATAGAACATCAAAGCAGGCAGACGGAGATTCACGATAAAATGTGAAGCATGCTGACAAAAAGAGTTACTTCTCGCAGTCCAAGGATGGAGATAGGGACAAAAATCGGTACAAGGGTCAAATTTGTAGATCATTAACGGATGTCATTTTCTTCAAGTTTACCATTTCTTTTATCATTTCCTGCACAAACATTGAATAAACTCAACCAATAAATTTGACGTATCTATGTCCATAGGGCTAACATCTGAGAAGTAATTCATTTTGTCAGCACGCCTCACAAATGTTGCCCCAGTGGGAATCGAACTCATTGTATTTTACCCTCAAACGTGAAGCCTAACTGCTACACCTCAAACTGGTTATAGGGGGTACCCACTTGTGCGATCGGGTCGGGACGGGTCAATTCGATAGTCGGAGCTAGCCAAATTGAGGGTTTCAAAGCGGCCTTCGTGGCCCAAACCGATCGACTCAGTCGGTTACCTGCAAATGCCAATCACAACACGGCTGAGTCACGTGTCCATGCTGACGTTCAAAATCCCGTGGCGCCCTCTTCGAAAAACTGCAGACTTTGCGAACAGTTACCCTACTTGAGGGAAAAACAAAAGCGAAACTAACAGACTGTGCTATTCCTATTCTTCCTCTGGAGAAACGAAAGAGAGCTTCAAAACAAAGACTGCGGCGCCATCTGAACCAATGCGCGGACTTCCGCGGATATTTATTTTGCCGACTGAACTATCTTGTTAAGAACAATTTTTGATAATAGGAAGTTATCAATGTAACCCATGTTTAGGGGATTCCAGGCAGCCGCAGCACTTTAACAGGGAACTGCGAAAAGGAGCCCTGGAAGCCATTGAGGTTAAAGGTTTCTCTACTTTAACTTCCATGTTGTCGGGTACAATCAGGGCGGGATTGTAGTGTGATCTTAAACCATCAGAAAGCGACCCCTACCCGACCCGACCCGACCAGACCCGATCGGGCTAATGGGCACCCCCTTTTGGATACCGAGCAGAGAGAGAAGGTATTTCGGACGTTCCACTCTAACATCAGCAAAACTCATAACCGGCTACAGCACCGGATCCAGTCTATTCGTTTTATTCATCCCTTCTTCTGTCACTCATATAGCCAGTACTCTCCCTAATCGCACAAATCGAATCAGCCAATCACCCAGCGTCTGTCTTGCACCACTTTTACGCTTCAGGCATTCAGAGCAAAAGCCAAGGCGCGGGGTGTATTAACATTGGCCGGTGGGGTACAGGGGAGGTCATCCGATATGAATGAAGAGAGGAATTGCTCACAGTTACATTTCCGGTCCTGCAGAATAATATCCAGAGTACAACCTCTGAATCACTCTCTTCAATGGTCCAGATTGGCCAAGAATCATCGCATGATCTTTGGCTTCTGCACAGAAATTTTGTTGGATCATTTTATTTTCTCTCTCTCTCTCTCTCTCTCTCTCTCTCTCTCTCTCTCTCTCTCTCTCTCTCCT
>NW_004798237.1:130608-131197 GCF_000002075.1 Aplysia californica | reverse complement strand
GCGGGGGGAAGAGTTCATGCTCACTGACAAACTGATTACGTGCGCAGCTTGAGTAAATAAGTTGAGCATCGTTTCATGAGTTTTATTGAGCATAATTAATGTAACGAGCAAATTTCTGCTTTGATGCTGATTCTTTGTATGTTGATGCTCTGGTATTTCCACCCGCAATTTCCTTCGAGGATCAATAAAATATATCTTATTTCATCTCCTTTCAAACGTTAATTTACGTGTTAGAAACTGTCAAAAACAATCAAGAAACGACAAATGCAGTTTCTGGAAACACCTTGTTATACATAAAGGTATTGAACATCTCGCTCTGAATGGCAAATTGAAGGAAAACGAGGGAGGGGTAGGCCAAGAGCAACCTACTTAGGGAACCTAAACAAATGGGTAACGGGGAAAGATCACGAAACGTAGCTCTGTTAAGAGCATCAGAGCAAAGGACTGAATGGAGAGCCATGATCGCCGATATCTGTCGCAGATCTGGTACTGGATGATGATGATGATGATGATGATGATGATGATGCTGATGATGATGATGATGATGATGATGATGATGATGATGATCGCCCTGAGTCACTTCCGTCTA
>NW_004798237.1:125074-128781 GCF_000002075.1 Aplysia californica | reverse complement strand
ACACACACACACACACACAAACACACACACATACACACACCAAGCATACTCTCCTTTGTCCGAACTCCCGGGAATAACACTTATAACTCAACCATATCCAGGTATCCTAGTCTGAAATTATCAATTTCTGGTCGCAATTCACGAGCGTCTATTGTTATGGGTAAGGATCGACAAATTCCAACCAATATTTGGTGACGCACGATGAAGGACTTTACTGTGCAGATAGCCCTCAAGAGTGCTCGTGCTCAGCGGAGCAAACATGTAATAGTTTACACCATCAGGTCGCAGAGTGCAGTTTCTTTGACTAAAAAAAAAGAAAAAAGAAAAAAGAAAAAGAAAAGAGAAAATATACAGAAAAAAACAACACTAGCAAAAAAAAACAAGAAATATGAGCATGTCTGCACTTTTATTTTTTTCTTTCTATATTTTAAGTATCCGTTTTTCTATATTTGTTCAAATTTAACAATAATGTATACATTTTTACATCTCTCCACACCACGACAAACTCACGAAAGGTTTGTTTTTTGTCCGATATTTGTTTTGGGCATGATCTAAGCTCGCTTCTTTTAACACCAAGTAAACAAATGTTATGTACATTCACCCGCCTCACTTGTTGGAATCAATTTCTCAAGCTATTATACCTTTATTTACCTTAACTTTCTTCTCTATTCCTTCTCTTCGATTCCCTAAAACCCCACATATCTCTAATTTTCATTAAAACTAACCTCCATCTCTTCCTCTCAAACCTCCCCTTTTCTCACTATTTCTCTTGCCCCCCCCCCCCCTAACACACACACACACACACACACACACACACACACATCAGCATCACAACAGGCCAACCATTAGAACATTTTAGCCACAAACTGAAAATTCATGTCTTAGAGATTCACGAAGTGGCTAAATGGCAAAAAAAACAAGGCTGCCCATCACTAACTCACACTAACACATATGTGAGGCATCGGGGGGAAATCAGGCGCTCGTCAAAATAATGAAATCAAAGAAAACGGCATTTATCTTCCCGTTTGTAATTTTTGTAGAAATTAATATTTTTGGGCTCATCACCTTTTAAGGTCCATTAAAAATACATGTGGATTTTTATTGGAAAATGTTGATTTAAGGCAAAGAAAACGTAAATTTACAATTAAAAAGGACTAAATCTTTAGAGGTCACCAAACTTTGACAGCCATTTTGTCACTAACTTTACCTCTGAAACACAGAGACCCTTACCTCCTTCAAACATATCGATTTCTATTCGAGATAGACGGGTATTTCTTTCATTAAAAGTAAGACAAATGAAAAAACTTTAAGTTCATATCAATAACTCTATATGTCAAAAATTTTGACGCGTGTCTGATTCCACTGTGTCGTGACACATATATATACCCACAATCCCTCCCCATCCTCGTCACCTCTCCCAGAATCACTGCCACCTCAGAGGCCACTAAGAGAGCGTTGTCGTTTTCGTAAGAGTTTATGACATTTACAACTCAAAAAGGTCAAATAAGCTCTGAAGAGTAGGTGTGTTACAAGGGAGCAACAAACACAAAATAGAAGGAGGAGAGATATGGGCGACGATGTTTGACAGGAAAGAAGGAGCAAACCACACCAGAGCACCCTGCAACCACCCACACTGAGAGAACGTTCGCTCACGCGGGACGTAAACTCCTTCCATCCCTCATACCAAGAAAGAAAGCCATTAGCCGTCATTCATCAATGTCTCTCATTTTTTAAACTTTCTTTTTCTTAAAACGGGCGTATCTCTATCATTCCCTAATCATTTTTTCAAATGTTTTCATCCTCCTTTCGAAGGAATAAAAGAGATTTAAGAACAATAAAAAGTGAACAAATTTTTCTGGAAAAGATGCAATTATAAAGAACGTTGATACCGCTTTCTAGATTCTGTCCCCACTTCCTTTTATCAACAAATGCTTTTTTTCTCTACGCATTGATTAATGAATTGATTATCAATTGCTCTCTTCTTCGGAGCACGGGTCTTTAATGGGCTAATTACGTATCATTCTTGAATTCGTGTCGAACTCATTGACTCAATGAACTTTTTAATCTTTATCTACCTCCCAATCTCTTCTTGTCAAGCTGACTATGCGGCTTAACTAATTTTTTACTTGCTGATCTCTGTTTTTCATCGTCTTTTAAATAGTTTTACTCCATCATCGTTCATTTTTGTACTCTCTCGAGCTTCAGAATTTTTTTTTCTCTCCCCCATACCAATAACTCTCCTTTCTTCAAAAGACATAACACTCACCATCCCTTTCCTTCTATTTAATTAATATGTATTTTATTTCAATGTTATATCATTTAAAACACTGTATTGCCCCACCACCCCTTAATCTTCCTCATTTTCATTGTGTCCCTATCCCTATCTCTCTCTTCCGCACTCTTGTATATATATATAGGCCTATATAAAATAAAATACATACAACACCATTTTTTCCTACTCTTTCTCACTCTGTACAGCTCACTTCCTCGTTCTATCCTTTCCCCATCCATTCCTTTCAATTCCCCCCCCCCCTTCCCCTCACAACATCCGACGTCAAGGCATGTCCTTTTCACAACTGTTGTCCTGTAGGGGGCAGCACCGGAAATGACTGGAGCGGTAATGGCCGACAGGGTGACAGTGACCAGCCCCTGAGTGGTCTACCCAGATGGATCTGATTTCTACGTGTGTGAACGTGAGAGCCTAGATAGAGAAGGAACATTGGAGATCTAGGGGACTGCTCGTTAGAGGTGTGCAAAATCCGGATAAATATCCGGATAATCAGATGATTTTCAATGACACTTTATCCGAATTCAGGCTCTTAAACTCTATTTCCTAACCCGTTTGCCGAAGTGGGTGCAACCATTTGTTGAAATGATTCTAATCTGTTTGTCGAAGTGGTTCTAACCCATTGGCCGAATATGTTCATAACATATTATTTACCGAAAAGGTGCACTAACAAATTTTCCGGATTTTGCTAAAGCGACTCATTGCCCAGCCCTACTGCTCGTTCCACCGAGTTGCTCAAAGCTTTTGGTAGAACCGCACTCTTCATCCTCATTGGAATGCTCTGCGTTGCCACTTTCCATCCGTTTTCCTTTCCGTTCTGCTTCAGTTTTCTTTCTAAATGGCTTAAAGATTAGGTTGTTCCCCCCCTTGAACTACCTGATCTCTTTGCTGAATGGTCAGATCCCGTGAATAACAACAATTGTATAATTTTTGCATGACGTATTTTTCGCATCAAACAAGAGATGCATTAATTGCCATCAAATTAATTCTGCTCAGTTTAGTATAGAATAATGTCTGGACACACGTTAAGGTTGTGAACTGGAACACCAGAACTGATAGTAAATTAATATTGTCGGTTTTAATTTCAAAATATCTGAATCACCTCTGCATAATTGTGTCTATTCTTTTGAAGATATATACAGAATTGTCTAAACGGTGCCTGTAAATGCAAAGACAAAGGTCTGAGTTGATTGGGTTTTTTTTAGAAAAGGAAACGGCACTTTGCTTCGTTGTTTCCTCCTTTTGACAAAATTAGAAAACGTAATTCATTGTTGTATAATAAAACAAACGCTTTGTCATAAAGACATTTTACATTCAAATAACATGGGAATTGGAAATACGAAATTTTATTATGAAATGAAAACATCAAAGCTGTACCCGTGTGTCAAGATTGGAAAGGGATAAACAGGGAAAAGGGAGG
>NW_004798237.1:116057-124288 GCF_000002075.1 Aplysia californica | reverse complement strand
TATTATATATATCTCCTTTCCCTCTCTTTTACTCTCGCGCCCCTCCCCCATCTCTCTCTATCTCATCTCTCTAAATCTCTCTCATTTACTCTCGCTCCCCCTCTCTCCCCCCCTCTCTCTCCACCTCTCTCTCCCTCTCTCTTTCACTCTCTCTTCTCCTCTTTCTACCATTGCTCTGTCCAACATTTTTGATGCTCCCACCCTATGTATTCACATCCAATGTAATAAACGTTAGTTAGTTTATTTATATTGCTTGCCACAAACAAGCTTGTATCGATTGATTATCTCTCGTTTTTAAGAAGATGGACCCTCTGGTTATCATTGTAAACAAGTTATGTTAGTTCTGGTATCAATCCTTCCTTCATCTGTTATATCTAATTATGATCTCGTGAATACATTATTCCGGCCGGTGGTGGAATCTTTATGAGCTGTTTTCTGTTTGTTTGTTTGATTGTTTGTATTACTAAATCTCGAAAGTTAGTTGTTATGAAAAATCAACTTGGTAATTTTGTCACGGCGTGGTGGAATCAGGCGCTCGTCAATTTTATGGCATGTGGAGTTATTGTATCATCTGAAAGTTTGTTCATTTGCCTTGCTTTCTATAAAAAGAACACACAGCTATCTTTAATAAAAATAGAATTTGCGAGTGAAGGAGGTGGGGGTAGCATGGTTTTAGAGGGAGGATATGACCGCTAAAGTTTGATAATTTCTATAGCTTGAGAGTCCTTGAAAAATGGAAATTTACTTTTTTCCCCCATTAAGATACGTTTTTTTAGTTAAATTCAAATGGAAATGTGTTTTTTATGAACATAAAAGGAGTTGAGCCAGAAAAATAAATTCAATAAAAGTCGCCAAACTGGAGGAAACATGCTTTTCTTTGATTTCCATATTTTGATGAGCGCCTGATTTCACCACGATGCCTCACATTTGTTAAGTGTTAGAGGAAGATCTGGTCTATGTCATACAAAGAATTGGATGCAATGAAGATAATAATATGCGGTAAAAAAGTGGAATCTGAAATTGCAGCAGATGTTTAACGCCCTCATCGTTCCTATTTGAATCCTTATGGAGGCATACTGATACGACCCAGACTGCCAGGGTCAACCTGAACTGCGAGGGACATAACAACGTCCCAGCATGTGTCATGACATAGTGTAATCAGGTGCTCGTCAATTATTAGGCATATGGGGTTATTGGTGTCATCTTAAAGCTTGTTCATTTGTCTTCCGTTTGGCTAAAAAAAAACACCCATCTAGGAGGTCAGGGTCGCTTGGTTTCAGAGGTAAAATTAGTGAGAAAAAGGCTGCCAAAATTTCGTAACGTCCATAGCCTGAGAGTCTTTGGAAACTGAAAATTTCCTTTCTGTGTGCTTTTCAGTAAGATCCATACAAATTTTTTTTAAAAATGGTCATGATAAAAGGTGTTGAGCCAAAAAAAAAAAAATTAAAAAATTGCCCATCAACCCCAAAAATGCCGTTCACTTTATTACTTTGACGAGCGCCTTGATTTCACCCCCAATGCCACACATATAGAGACACTTGGTTATGAACATCTCTCCACGGGAGTCTACTCATCTTGTCCTTGAGTTTTTGTGGCGAAGCTCCAAAATCGCTACAGCACAGATAGATATAAATAAATGAATAGATAGATAGAAAGATAGATAGATAGATATACAGATAAATAGATAGATAGATAGATAGATAGATAGATAGATAGATAGATAGATAGATAGATAGATATACAGATAGATAGATATATATACAGATAGATATATAGATAGATAGATAGATATACAGATAGATAGACAGATAGATAGATAGATAGATATACAGATAAATAGATTGGTATACAGATCGATAGATAGATAGATAGATAGATAGATAGATAGATAGATAGATATACAGATAGATAGATAGATATACAGATAGATAGATAGATAGATAGGTAAATAGATGGATAGATAGATAGATAGATTGATAGATAGATAGATAGATAGATAGATAGATAGATAGATAGATAGATAAATAGATAGATAGATACACAGATAGATAGATAGATAGATAGATAGATAGATAGATAGATAGATAGATAGATAGATAGATAGGTAGGTAGGTAGGTAGGTAGAAAGATAGTTTGATAGATAGACATATAGATATGTAGATACACAGTTAGATAGATAGATAGATAGATAGATAGATAGATAGATAGATAGATAGATAGATAGATAGATAGATAGATAGATAGGTAGGTAGGTAGAAAGATAGTTTGATAGATAGATAAATAGAAATGTAGATACTTAGATAGATATATAGATAGGTAGATAGCTAATAGATAGATAGATAGATATATAGATAGATAGATAGATAGATAGATAGATAGATTGATAGATAGATAGATAGATAGATAGATAGATAGATATACAGATAGATATACAGATAGATAGATGGATAGGTAGATAGATAGATAGATAGATAGATAGATAGATAGATAGATAGATAGATAGATAGATAGATAGGTAGGTAGAAAGATAGCTTGATAGATAGATACATAGATAAGTAGATAGATAGATAGATAGATATATAGATAGATAGATTGATTGATTGATTGATTGATTGATTGATTGATTGATATCGATAAAGTGATTTGTAAACCGATTAGAAGTTAGATAGACGGCATTAAGTAAACTGGGTATACACAAATTTGGGTTAGCCAAAGCTGAGGGTAGCGGTAAGTGCAAAAGGTTTTTTTTTGGTCGTAGAGTACAAGTTTAACAATGTTTACGAGCGGACATTAAGATAAAAGCTCCAGAACTCAGCCCCGAGTGTTTTTAAGCTGGATCAGGTTAACAAACTTGGACAAATTAATGGCAATCTTGATTCTTTTGCCCCAAGGTTAATTTGTACTGCTTTGTTACATATTTTTTGCTCTTCTCAGGCGGCTTCGAAGCAACCGCGTGAGTGGTTGGCGAGTACTTTGGTGTGGTTTGCTCCTTCTTTCCCATCAAAAATCTATTGTCCTGATCTCTCCTCCTTCTTTTTATGTTTTTTGTTCTCTTGTAAAACCTCTAATCTTCTACACTTATATTACCTTATTGTGTTGCAAGTGCTGTAAACCTCTTACTAAAACAAAACTAAATTGAAGTACACCCACATCCACATCCACATCCACATCCACATCCACATCCACATCCACATCCACACATACACACTCACACACACACACACACACACACACACACACACACACACACACACACACACACACACACACCTACACGCACACGCACGCACAAACACATACACACAGAACTACACACACACTAATACAAAACTACAAACACACACACACACACACACACACATACACACACACACACACACACACACACACACACACACACACACACACACACACATACACACACACACTTGTCTCTTTTTTCTTGCACATTCCACCATCTTCCCAAAGGTATCGTATGTTCAGATCGATGATCTTCCTGTCGGCAGCTTACGCCGAATTCCCTGAGCTGTAATTTAAACCTCTACTCCCAAGTGACGTTACATTTTTCACCCATCCTCGATTACGTGCTTTTCTATTGAAAGTACTTCTTATCCCAGGCACAGAATGCTCGAAAAGACGGAAGTGCTCTGTTGAAAATAGAGAGAAATTGCTGGTTTAAAATGAAACAGCGAATTACACATTGCATGGTGGAGGAAGTGAATTTCTTGGCTTTTGCTGACAGTGTGCAAAATAATATAAATATATCAACCCCCTGTTCTCTTCCAGGTTTTGTATGCTCGTTTTTTTTAAATATTCATTTGAGAAACACAATCCCATTATTTTGTTTATGTCCACTCTTATGTCTCCGTCTTATATGAGAGTCTTAGACAATACTTGTAATCACCGTGAGAGTTAACGTGCGGTATGTTTGAAACGTCCATAGTCGTTCCTTGAGTACTTTACTTTACTTTTACTTTTATCCGCCGCTTATACCCTTTTGGGTGTCGGGGGAAGAAAGAGACGTCTCTCGGCCACCAGCCGGAGAGCTTGGGTCAGGGGGATGCCATGAGTTGTTAATGTTTCTCTGACTCCATCTATCCAAGTCTTTCTCGATCGCTCTCTAGCCTTGTTGACATTGAATTTTTTTTATGTAGGCACGTTGTGACGTGAGAAAAACATCTTTATCAGTGCTTTTTTTCTGATGCATAGTTTCTGTAGTACATAAAGAAGTGACTAGAAAAATAAACGCACCCCCCCCCCCGTTTTTTTTCTTCCCATCGCCCACTGCTGTCTTAGAAAGTTGATAAATCTAGTAGTGATCAATCTTTTAGAAACCCGGTTTTAGCTTTTGATTAAAAAAAAATATGGTCAGTGAAAGATCCAAGAGAGCTGTTGTTTGTACATTCAACACTCCTTGACCATTAGACAAACTAAAATGTGTAATCATCATCAATGCCTTTCACCCCTGGTAGGGTATAGGCCACATACAAACTCCTTCCATTTAGCCATCCTTCCCAGGTCGTTCCAAGTGAGCTTCATCTCTCTCATATCCCTTTTAACACATCTCCTCCACGTTTCCTGTGGCCTACCCCTGCCTGGTGTTCCCTGTGGGTTCCACTGCAGCGACTGTTTTGTGATGTTTCCGCTGAGCTTTCAGAAAGTGTGTCCCATCCATCGCCACTTTCTTAGTCCCATCCATCTACTTGTGTAATATATTATGATAGTATTACAATGTCTTCAAAATCCGCGCTTTGATCGTCAAAACAGAGGGCTGAAATTATGCCCTGATGGCATGCGGAACGTAGCGCAAAGACCTCTGTGTTGTGGAAAAACAGCATGCTATTTGGGAGAAAAAAACACCGACTTAGCTTTACATTTCCAGAAAATTACCTGAAGGTTATTTACGTTTTATGCCTGTAAACTTCCAAGAGCAACTCCAATTCAAAAAGCATATATTATTGAGAATTTTAGACATGTTCCCCAATTCTACAGCTCGTAGAACCCCTACAAAACTGAAGGCAATCCAATTTTCTCCCCAGATATAATCAATGACCAACTGGTTTTACTGAAAGAAAATGAGGCCAAACCAAACAAAAGCAAGCAAACAAGAAAGTAAAGGAAATGTGTTCTCATATAACAAACAAAGCTCCTCCTGGGTGGCGCGGAAAGGAACAGACACAGAGTGTCGAGCAGGGGGTGAAAAATGAGCTGCTCTCCTCAATTTGTTTCTTTTCCCGTCAAGGTTATCTGTCGAGAGACTGAAGAGCACATCGCTAGGTGTAGGCGGTTTGACCTTCTGCTCAATGGAACACTGCAGATGTGCTCGACAAGCTGGAAATACATGCCCCATTAGCCGTTCCATCTGTCTGTCACAGTGAGCACACGTGATGAACATAGGAGGGGTTTAGCGATATTGGAATGAGATTCTGTGTGGTGGGAACATGCATCTGGTAGACGCTCTGTCTTGTTCTTTTTTCTGTCCTGCAGGTTTCCTGCCTGCCATCTGAGTTTGATTAACATTGTAATGATTATGACCCATATTTTGCGTGTATAGAATTAATTCTTCTTATTCTTTGAATCAAGCTATGAACAAAGAAAGGTGGTCACCCCGCCCCCATCCCAGCCCCCACTCGGATACGATAAAAGAAAATAAGAAACGGTCTCAAATCAGAATCATTTATGCAGAAAAGGAATCTGGCTTAAATCATACTCATGACAAGAGAAGTTTGATGAAATTGTAAAGCGTTCAATGTAAACTGTGAAGTAATGAGGTCAAAAAGCGGGTCACCAGAATAGCGTTGTGGTCTCAAGACGCTGTTTATATTGTGGAATAGGTCTTGAAATAACTTTGGATAAAAACCACACGATGGAACTTCCGTGCTGCAAGACAACAAGGTCATTTATCAGGTCCGGCTATTTTAGTCGGTACTGCAGCAAAGCGGATATTTTATACATGGGGAGTTTTGGAAAACAGTCTAGGAGAAAAAGAAAAAAAGTGCACATAGTGTAAAATGACATATATTACATTTTCGGAATGATGTAAGTCATTGGCTGAAAAAACCCCCCAAAAACACTATTGTTGGTGCTGTTTGTTCGAGAAAGACAAATCGTTCCTGTTGAACGATGTGTTGACTGAAAGCAGTTTGGAAACAAATGCTAAACGAGTAAAGATGATATAATTGGTCCCTAAGTAACAGTAAACGTCATTTGTGGCGTCGGTGGCCTAGTGGTTCGGCTCTCAGATTCGCAACCGTAATGTCGTGGGTTCGAATCCCGTCAGGGGCCCGACGTTGTGTCCTTGGGAAAGGCACTTTGCACAAATTTTCCTCACTTCACCCAGATGGAAAAGGGTACCCAGCTATAGACAGTGAACGATCTTGTCAGTTTGACTGTGTTTGAGCGCGTGAAATCTGCAGCTTGCACTGTATGCTTCCGCGGAAGCTGAGAATGTTTCTGAGTGTTCTCGGAGGGTCTGCTGGGGTAAAAATAGTTGTAAAGCGCATAGAGCATGCTCTTGAGCGTGGATATGCGCTATATAAATGCAATTATTATTATTATTATTATTATTATTATTATTATTATTATTATTATTATTATTATTATTATTATTATTATTATTATTATTATTATTATAAATCAGACTTTTGACACAGAAACATTAGTATTATTATTATTATTATTATTAATATTATAAATCAGACTTTTGACACAGAAACAATGGTGGTAGCGAAACGGCCCCCTCGAATATCTAGATCATATTTTTATCAACATTTGAAGACATGACCACGACAACAACAAGGTAAAGTCACATTTTCCTTTTAAAAAGTTCTGCATATCATTCAAAAACAGCAACGAAGGGCCATACTATTCAGTTTCTACGTCCAGTTATTTTTGTTCAAAGATGCCAAATTTGAATGCATCAGACGACAAGGTCAAGTCATGGAAAAAGTCTACTTAAGCTCTCCAGTCGGAACTTACTTGGATGTATTTCACGAAGGAGGTATTTGCTCATTTGCTCGACATTTTCTAAATGTGACTTGACCTTGGTGTTGTTCTCAGGTCTTCATTTTTATTACACATCATTCTCTTCTAATTATGTTGTGCTTCTGATGTTATGCCGCAGTTGTTCTAATAATAATATTACGTTTGATGAAGCGTATTCGTATGTACAACACGTTACAGGATTGCTTGAGGTTTTAGGGATATAGATCTACATAATTGTTGAGACAGGCTCTCCCGAACAACAATTATTCTGAGGTCTAAACTATTCATGATTTTGATTTTCTCTAAAGCATCTCGAGTTATAACAATATTATGTTTTGCATGCAAGAATGCAAAATGAAGTTTCTCCAATGTAAAAGAAATCCTCTTTTCAATCACTGTGAAAAAATCACTTCTTAAAATTATTTTATGAAAATGGAGTCAGATGATTTGATAAACATTAATGCATTGGATCCCCATGTCTGCCTCTCAGAAATTATTTAGCTCCTTTGACGCCTTAGAGAAGCTATCTTTTAATTTGACCTCCCAGCACTTGATTTCAAATAATTTTTCTTTTGTTCTAAACAAAAATAAATAGCATTTGGAAAGATCTTAATAGAAGAGAAACACTGAACAAACACATTAAACAAGGAATTCGTCATTTTGAACACCCAGATTTAGCTTCCTATTAGACATAATGCGAAAAGAATGTTTATTCAATAGAGAAAAAAGGTAATGCTCTACTACGACTAAATCCTCGAAGAAAGTAAACAACCATGTTTTCAAGATTATACATAGAGATGTACAACTAGGTGTTTTTTCCGCCCCCCCCCCCAATCAACACAATTTAGATCATTTATTAACAGACGGACTTCCGGCTCTGTCTATCAGGTCCAACCCGGGCAGAGAGAAATACAACATCCCAGCAGAAAGACCGAGATACTCGAACTCGGGAATCGAGCTTGAGCCTCCTTCGTACAACAGCGAAGTGCCTAACTGCTACACCACAGTCGCCAATAAAGTTATAGAATGGAACACAGATGCTGTTACAAGTCCAGAAGTATTCTCCTATAAGATGCGTCTTACAGTAAATTATTTTTTGCTGGAGAAGTTAAAAACCATTGTAAATCACTATAGAGGTTGGTCTAGAGTTAAAAAATCTCCCTATGTTTTCTCCGTCAAGCTGCTAATCAAAACATTGACGTAAGGGAAAACATAAGTGCTGAGAAAGGGTGGGGGGGGGGGGGGGG
>NW_004798237.1:112400-115957 GCF_000002075.1 Aplysia californica | reverse complement strand
CTATCCCTAACTGGCAAAAATGGCTTTACTTTTCTTCTTTTTCAGTATGAGTTGAAAGAAGTACATGGATATTTTAAGTCGCCTTTATTCCTACAAGAAAAACACTACTACTACTTGGTTACTTGGTTGGAGAATAGGCATCATTGCAGGCGGCACAATGCCAGAACTGCTCCTCCCTCCTTGCCAGGATCCATGAATGGGTCTGCTTGCTGATCGTGCCAGTTAACAGCTGGTTGGATATTCTTCTGGCTTTTCCACGCAGGTTACTGTTTCTCCCCGACCCTCTAGAGACACTAGCTAGAAGGCAAGCATATGAATCAAATATATAAAAAAGAGAGGAGATAATAGATGCACCAACTACCATACTTCGACCCCCCTCCCCCTCTTTTTTTAGGGGGGGATGACGTGATTAAGGCTAAGTTTGTTAAGAGTACGTATTCCGGGAAGATAAAACTTGTCTTTAACCAGAGTCTAGACTCTAGACAGTAGCATTGCCTCGCAATATTGAACGAACGATGCTGATGTTGCCACTTTACGTAGATTCTTCACTCGGGGGTGGAAAAATCGTACAATAGAAGTGGGATGAAGGAGCTCTACGACCCTGGTAAAGAAATTCTACGTATATGTCTATTGCTCTTTTTTCAAATGATGCTTTGAATTCCCGGTATCTCTTGGCAGCAAACTCTACACTTTACGTTCCATGTCTAGACACATATTCTAGAGGAGAAAGGTCCCTTCAAACAACAGAAGCATATTAAAAAACACTACGCCTTTTGTTCTATCATTCGGTCTACATTAGATGAAATAAGAAGATTGCTATGAATGCACAGGCACTTTTAAAAAGATTTCTAGATGCCGTTTTGGAAGGAGGGAATGGTGGGGGTGGGGGGAGGGGGGTGGAGGTGCCACTGTCTATTTTTCTCCTAACTTTAACATTAATCTATTTACGAAAACATCCGAATCCCCTTCACTCAACTTTATTCAGCAAGTATTGTATTTGTATTATCCTTATAATTCTTGGAGGAACAATGGCATACTTTTACGTAGCATGACAATTATAAAGAATATGGGATAAAGATGCCGAGAACGACCAAATTCGTTTAGAGGCAGACGTTCTAATACTCAAAATGCCGATTGAATGTTTGGGGACAATGTTCAGATGTAATATAAATTATGTGTTTAAGAGCTCATGAGTCCGATGCTGTAAATAGTTCTCTCAATCGAAATGTCTTCCAAATATTCATGATTATGTAAATGTGAAATGAAAAACCATAAAAGGAACCGAAGTCTGATCCATCATGCTTGTGATGTCGAAGGAATTGTGTAGGTTTTTATTTTTTATGATTAAAAACAACACTGGCTGGCAACGCACTTTCCGTCTTTAAAAGTAATATCCATAATGCTTTTTATTTCGATTTGATTTCAGTACCTTTGTAAAGATAAGCGAGAATGCTACTAAAGCCGTTTCATGGTGAAACACATCATTCTGGCGGTTCTCACAAAGAGTGTAACGACCTACCCCATGAGACTGGAAACAGATTGGTTACATCATCGAAGGTTATCGTCTGTCTCTTCGAATTTATGGCGGGGCAAGACATAAACCTGATCTGGCACAAGTTACCAGAAAATATTATACAGTGTTCAGTCTGCCAACTACAAAACTAACCTTATCATAACCGTGTGTTGACTATAGCTAATAAATAACCTGCCCAACGCGGTATTAATCAGATGGCGCCAATCTAAGATACAATAAGGTACAAAACGTCTTTATTGTCCAGATCCTGTTACGTTGGTTTGGTGCTTCACCACGTACACACATACACACACACACACACACACGAGCGCGTGCCGGCACACACACATACACACAAACATGCACACACAGGCAGGCTTACAGTCACATGCTTAATATAAATGAACAGTAATATAAACAATGATAAAATGTTAGGGGACTCCTCCCACCCCCGGCCACAAAAAAACCCATAAAACAAATGCAAAAACAAAAAACAAACAAAATCCCAACCCCCACAAATTAATCTGACACTCATGAGTTCAAGGCTGTACAGTCACACTCTCTTCTAGGATGACTAGTTACTGAACAAACAAAACCCACTCAGGGAGTGAAGAACTAATAATTTAATGCCAATAGTGTAACTACCTGCAACAACTGACTGTTAGAACAACCCTCTGTTGGTGGCGTCGGTGCCCAACTGGTTAGGCTACCGGACTCGTAATCGGGAGGTTGCGTGTTCGGGGGTTCGAGTCGCGGGCCCGACGTTTTGTCCTTGAGAAAGGCACTTAACATTTTCCTCAATTCACCCAGGTGGGAATGGCTACCCGGCCATACACAGTGAAAGATCTTGTCAGTATGTTAGTGTTTGAGCACCTATATATGGCTGCTTGCACTGCATGCTTCCCAGGAAGTTGAAATTGCTTCAGAATGCTCTCAAGTCTGCTGAGGTAATACATGTAGTATAGATTGTGAATCGTGTAGAGCTTGCTGTTGAGCGGGCATTTGCGCTATGCAAATGATATCTATTATAATTAATTATTATTTGGTAGGTGCAACTTATAAGCCTTCGTTCTAAGGTTGATCGCCAATTTGGTTTCTCGAAAAAAAAATGATAGCTAGGGGAACTCCACAATTACAACTTTGCAACAACAAAAAAATAATACAGAAAAATTGGCACGTAACCATACAAATTCGAAGAAAGACAAAACTAAAAGAATACGTCCCTAGGGTTTAAGAAAGACGAAGACTTGAGTTACTGAAGGCTACACTCGCTAACGAGTCCTCGAAATCGGTGATCGATGAGTTGCTCATCCCAAGGGTCGAACTTGCCACCCAGTTAGCAGCCGCCACGGAAGACGAGCGTGGTGTTGTCTAGACTTAAGGGAATACGAAAACACTTCAGCACATCTCTTTACATGTAATGTGCATTTATGTAAATGAAGTGGGCTAGGAACGTCGTGATGGGCTTTGATATTATTTTAGATAGATAGATAGATAGATAGATAGATAGATAGATAGATAGATAGATAGATAGAAAACCTCAAAGGCAGAAACAACAAGAAGAAAGACACGAAGCAGGAACGCGTTAATGGCAATCTTCAACCACCGTATAGAAAGATAAAGAGGACAGAGGGCAGACAAATTTAAATATATTAATAGAAAAGTGGAAAGTAAATAGATGATTGATGGGTAGATACAGGAAGGATAAGCGTGACCATTGATATAAAATGATACACTCATCATACCATTGGTGTATTATATGTGTTTTTGCATTCGTCTGATATTGTATTACTTTTGCTATATGCAGAATGAGCCAGAGCACGCTAGGCACAAGGATAAAAGGAAACACTCTATTGAGAACCTAGAAGGTCTCAAACCTCTTGATTTATTATTCTCATCTAATCTCACGCGCTCACCCCCCCCCAACCTCCCCCCTCTCTCTTTCTGTCTGTCTCCCTTCCTTAATCTCTCTCTTTCTGTCTACCTCTGTCTATCTATCTATCTATCTATCTATCTATCTATCTATCTATCTATCTATCTATCT
>NW_004798237.1:110086-112179 GCF_000002075.1 Aplysia californica | reverse complement strand
TACTGTCTATTTTTCTCCTAACTTTAACATGAATCTATTTACGAAAACATCTGAATCCCCTTCACTCAACTTTATTCAACAAGTATTGTATTTGTACTTTCCTTATAATTCTTGGAGGAACAATGGCATATTTTTACGTAGCGTGACAATTATAAACGATATGGGATAAAGATGCCGAGAACGACCAAATTCGTTTAGAGGCAGACGTTCTAATACTCAAAATGCCGATTGAATGTTTGGGGAAAATGTTCAGATGTAATATTATATGTGTTTGAGAGCTCATGAGTCCAGTGCTGTAAATCGTTCTCTCAATCGAAATGTCTTCCAAATATTCATGATTATGTAAATGTGAAATGAAAAACCATAAAATGAACCGAAGTCTGATCCATCATGCTTGTGATGTCGATTGAATTGTATAAGTTTTTGTTGTTTTTTTATTAAAAATATCACTGGCTGACAACGCACTTTCCGTCTTTAAAAGTAATATCTATAATGCGTTCTATTTCCATTTGATTTCAGTACCTTTGTAAAGATAAGCAAGAATGCTACTAAAGCCGTTTCATGGTGAAACGCATCGTTCTGACGGTTCTCACAAGGAGTGAAACTACATTCCCTGTGAGACTGAAAACAGATTGGTTACATCATCGAAGGTTATCGTCTGTCTCTTCGAATTTATGGCGGGGCAAGACATAAACCTGATCTGGCACAAGTTACCAGAAAATATTATACAGTGTTCAGTCTACCAACTAAAAAACTAACCTTATCATAACCGTGTGTTGACTATAGCTAATAAATCATCTGCACAAGGTGGTATTAATCAGATGGCGCCAATCTAGGATACAATAAGGTACAAAACGTCTTTATTGTCCAGATCCTGTTACGTTGGTTTGGTGCTTCACCACGTACACACATACACACACACACACACACACGAGCGCGTGCCGGCACACACACATACGCCCTCATATATTCACACACACAAACATACACACACAGGCAGGCTGTCAGTCACATGCATAACATACATGAACAGTAATATAAACAATGATAATAAGTTTGGGGACCCCCCCACCCACCAAAAAAAAGCCAAAAATAAAAACAAAAACCACAAGCAAAAAAATTCCCAAACCCCATAAATTAATCTGACACTCATGAGTTCAAGGCTGTACAGTCACACTCTCTTCTAGGATGACTATTTACTGAACAAACAAAACCCACCCAGGGAGTGAAGAACTAATAATTTAATAGTGTAACTACCTGCAACAACTGACTGTTAGAACAACCCTCTGTTGGTGGCGTCGGTGCCCAACTGGTTAGGCTACCGGACTCGTAATCGGGAGGTTGCTTGTTCGGGGGTTCGAGCCGCGGGCCCGACGTTTTGTCCTTGAGAAAGGCACTTTATACACATTTTCCTCAATTCACCCAGGTGGGAATGGGTACCCGGCCATACACACTGAAAGATCTTGTCAGTATGTTAGTGTTTGAGCACCTATATATGGCTGCTTGCACTGTAAGCTTCCCGGGAAGTTGAGATTGTTTCAGAATGCTCTCAAGTCTGCTGGGGTAATACATGTAGTATAGATTGTGAATCGCATAGAGCTTGCCGTTGAGCGGGGATATGCGCTATGCAAATGGTATCTATTATAATTAATTATTATTTGGTCGGTGCAACTTATAAGCCATCTCTCTATGGTTGATCGCCAATTTGGTTTCTCGAAAAAAAATGATAGCTAGGGGAACTCCACAATTACAACTTTGCAACAACAAAAAAATAATACAGAAAAATTGGCACGTAACCATACAAATCCGAAGAAAGACAAAACTAAAAGAATACGTCCCTAGGGTTTAAGAAAGACGAAGACTTGAGTTACTGAAGGCTACACTCGCTAACGAGTCCTCGAAATCGGTGATCGATGAGTTGCTCATCCCAAGGGTCGAACTTGCCACCCAGTTAGCAGCCGCCACGGTAGACGAGCGTGGTGTTGTCTAGACTTAAGGGAATACGAAAACACTTCAGCACTTCTCTTTACATGTAATGTGCATTTATGTAAATGAAGTGGGCTAGGAACGTCGTGATGGGCTTTGATATTATT
>NW_004798237.1:107591-108666 GCF_000002075.1 Aplysia californica | reverse complement strand
GATAAATAAATAAATACCACAGCCAGCAACAAAGATTAAAAAATTTCTTGCCCACCTTTCCCCTTTCTTTAAACCACACACACACACATACATTGCGAAACCCAAACCCCCATGAAAACCTCCTGTAAGAGCTGGACACTCTTTCCGATCTGGGACAGAGACATGGCCGAAGTCAATAAATAAGATGGAGTTTGGTTGACAAATCACTCTGCCCTACGCCAGCGGCACATGAAGCGTTGGCCACAGCTCAGCCGAGTTTGATGTTCAACAAATTGATTTCGATTTTCTGAACTGAAGAGGTTATTGATCAGATAATCGTTTCATTTTTGTTGTTGTTTTTTTTACTGGCTTCTGGTTTTTTTTAAAATTCCTAGTTGACTCATAGGATAAAAAATAAAACAACAGCATAACCAATAAAATAAGTACAATTTCAATAGTCCAGGAGTGACTTCAAAACCACCCGAAATACTCCCCCCCCCAAAAAAAAAAAAAAAAAAAAAAATCACTGCCTCTTTTCTGACATTGTATCGTTTCATTTTTTACTGACTTCTTTTTTATTCCCTGTTGACTCATGCGAAAACAACAACAACAACCACAACAACAAAATAAACAATGTTGATAGTCCAAGAGGGACTTCAAAAGAAAAAAAAAAAAAAATCCAAAAAGGGAGGAAAAAAGGTCTCTTTTCTGACAAGTCTTGGTAGCAATGTTTTATACCCGTCTACTTCAATTTGGAGGCAGACATTTTGAAAGCGTATGCATGTACTGAACTGGAAGAGTTGAGTCTTGACTTAGGAAGTCTCAGAGAAATTAATACTTTCTCCCAGTGCCCTTACCGAAATGAGAACTATGATTAGACTTGGGACAGTTCTGATTGCTAGACAGAAACTCATTTTTCCTTTGTCTGGAAGTGCTGCGGTTGTTGTTGTTGCTGGTGTGCAATTTCACAGCACTTTATTTTTTTATATTCCAATGATTTCTCTCAGATAGACAAAAATTAAACGAGCCGTCGCTTGTGCTGCGTGTTAGTTTGTAGGAATTGATTTGTGTAGTAATAATATCAATAATAGCATAT
>NW_004798237.1:106247-107491 GCF_000002075.1 Aplysia californica | reverse complement strand
TATATGTATATATAATTATTATTTCCAAGTGTTTGAGCGTTTCTGTGAGTTTATGTACGTTTCTGCTTTTTGCTACCACAGAATTATAAAGTTCTATGATCTTCTATCTGATATTTTGGTAGTTTTGAGTTACTAAGAATTATGACTTCAGAAATCAAATGTGCAATGACGTGGTGGAATCAGGCGCTCGTCAATTTTTAGGCATCTTATAGTCTGTTTATTTGCCTTCCCTTTGGCGAAAAAATATCCATCTATGTGGATAGAGGTCGAAATATTTGCCATTAAAGGAAGTCAGGATCGCCTGCTTTCAGAAGTGAAATTATCGAGAAAATAGTCGCCAAAATTTGGTGATTTCCACAACCTGAGAATCCTTGGAAACTGTCAATTTATTAATTTTTTTTCCTCTAATCAATGTAAAAAAAAAAAAAATCCACTCAAAATGTGTTTTTAAAGGACAAAAAAGTGTTGTGCCAATAAAAGTAAATTAGAAAACAAATTGCCCACCGACCAAAATAATTGGTGATTTCTTTGATTTAATTATTTTGACGAGCGCCTGATTTCACAAAGATGCCTCACAAATGCTTTCGGCTCTCTAAAAAATGTCACATTATTTTGAGTTGTAATAAAGATATTCAAAGAATTGCATTCGAAAACTTGATATAATATATCACTGTGTGAAAATCAAAATGTTTTACGTCAAATTTCTCATAGCTATGTACTGAGCAGCTAGAATTTTGTAATTCTAATAAGGCGTTTTGTGTTGGATAGGAGCTGGGTACAGGGAGGGTCCTATTGCGTTGAAGTATGTAATAAGCTTGAAGAAGGGGTTACAAGTTCACCTAGTCTCTTAAAAACCCTTTTGTTACTTTGTCCATCCTTTTTTGCCTTCAGAATAAATTTTCCTTTTTCCAAGAACTCTCAAACCAAAGTATAGCATGTTTTATTGGCTTGTCTGTTTTCCCATGTAGGTAACGGTTTTATTGGGCTCGGGTGCTAAATTGGGAGAAATCCCATAAAATGTCCAGGTTTGGATGGAAAGGGGGATACAGCTTTATCGCCGTCGATATGCACAAGCTCAGTCTTGATACTCTTTTTTAAAAGCCTTTCCTTCTATCCATCTTTCTCTGTCTCTGTATCTCTGTCTCCTAGTCTCTCTGTTTTTTCCCTCCTCTCTCTCTTACTGTATCTCTCTCTGCCTCTGTCTGTCTGTTTGTTTCTCTTTCTCCTTCTCTTTCTCTCTCTCT
>NW_004798237.1:102772-105714 GCF_000002075.1 Aplysia californica | reverse complement strand
AAACACCCCCTCCCCCCCAAAAAAAAAGATTAAAAAAAACCCAGAACCCCACACCAAACAGCCTGATCAACTGTTTTCATCATACATACTTTTTGGTCCGCTGGCGACCATAAAGAAGACCAGTCTGTTTACCTCATCAACGGCTAGATGAGCTGCTTCAATTTGACTCTCTCGCGGCTCCCCCGCCCATTCCTCGGGTTTTATGTCTCTCGTTGCTCACTTTGTCTACGACCAAGGACCGTTGGCCACTTTGTACACTTCACCCAGGCTTTACGACCCACTGGAAATGCGGAAAGGCCACCCACAAAAATCTATGTTCTCTCCTATAACATTCCTCCAGTTCTCATTCAACTTTCCTTCTCATTTTCAACCCTCATTTCCATCTCATTTTTCAACCTTTTTCCTCATCTCATTTCTTGTATTACCCTGAGTAAGTTAGCTTGACTCTTGACCTTAACCCCTAAGAAATGGTTAGTGTTTTGTTGCTAACATGTTTCCTAGGGCGAACGTGGGTATCTTATAGCGTGTTAAAAGGGCGATATAGACGGTTACATCCTTACTTTGGCCTAGTACTTAGGCTACCGGACTCGTAATCGTGAGGTTGCTGATTCGGAGGTTCGAGCCGCGGGCTGATGTTGCGTTCTTGGGAAAGGCACTTTACTCGAATTTTGCTCACTTCACCCAGTTGGGAATGGGTATCCGGCTCGTATACTGGCCATAGACAGCGAAAGATCTTGTCAGTATTTGAGTGTTTTAGTGTCTCTAAATGGCCACTTGCCCTGAATGCTTCCCAAGAATATAAGATTGTTTCTGAATGCTCTCAGGTCTGCTGAGGAAATATTATAGATTGTGAAGTGCGTAGAGCTTGCTGTTGAGCGAGGATTTGCGCTCTTCAAATGTTATCTATTATTATTACCTGCCCTTGATCACCGGCGTACATGTATTTCACGTTTCAAAGTGAATATCTGTCGAAGTAAAGCCGAAGTTGTGGTTTTATTGAAGATCAGGATGACTAAATTTTTAGCATATATTGGGAGGCTGAAGGCCTACGTGCAGTCATAATATCAATTTGCAAACATAACGCCTGGAAGAGAAGTGTTGAATGACGTCACTTTTGCCCTCGGTGCTTCTAGGTTTAAGACTAAACAAACTATTTTGAAAATCCATTGGGGATGAAAATATTCTGGGCTAATTCAACAAACAAAAAATAATGATCATAATACTAGGAAGAAAATGAATAATCTGCAAATAGAAATGCAGACAGAATTGCGTGTTACGCTTTTTTCGTCAACCAACAACTTTTACTAACGATCCATACACGTGTCTCTTTCTAGTCTAACTGTGTATGACGTAAGCACAGGATAATAAGCACACTATTTAGATGGTACAGGTAGAGGATATGCAATTAATGAGTTTTGACCTGTATGCAGCGCCCATGAGAAGACACCAGCATTGAGTAATCTATCCACTGCGTCGTCGGCACACTGCGACAGCTGTTACCAATGTTTGCTGAGTCGGAGATTTGTTTGCCATTCTCTTGTAGAAGGGGTGGTGCCCTTGCGTCCTAAGAAATGAGGAGAGGGGGTATGATATTAAATGAGTTTAAAACAAAAATAAACACTTTAGGTTCTTTTGATAGAGGTGATTTCAGAATTAACATATGAAGTCGAGTGGACAAAGAGCCTTAGAAACATCCAAAGTCCAAGATCGTCAAGTTGGGTATTTGAACAAAGTGCCACTGACTCATTGGTCAACTCAGGTAAAGGAGTAGTGAAAGAATCAAAGATGAGATTAAAGCAAGGGTAACGCTGTGCTACATGTCCCTGTTTTGGAACTCGCACACTGCAAAATTTTTTATAATTGTATTACTCATTGTAACTTATCGGCCACTTATACCATGAGGTGTCACAGGGAGATATGGAGACGTCGCGTTTTGACAAACTGGAAAGCCTCCTGGAGCCAGAAAGTTCCAGCTGTTAAGGTGTTCTTTACTCCCTCAATCCACTTTTTCTCTCGCTCTGTAGCCAAGTTTCCTCGTGCTGTAGGCTTTTAGGGCAGCTTAGCAGCTGATAGGCATGTGCTTAGATGTCCTTACCATTTGATTGAGGTTTATGAATAACGATAAGGACTTTGTTTTTAGGATTGTTCTTCTTTTTTATTTATGTATGGCATAGCAGTGTGATTGATTTCGTTCTTGATGACTATTGAACGCGTTTCTTTCTTTCGAAGACTTTCAAAAATCAAAGGTGAGTTATTTGTCACATCATATGTTACCGTCTGGCAGTGGGGATCGAAATAAATGCAATCGACAAATCAATGGATAGACAGATAGATAGATATGCTGACTATTAGCTGAAGGCGGTCTCGCTTATTCGAGCATCAAATGTTACCAAAATTCATACATATAACAAGCATAGTAAGGAGTCTTATAATCCACGATCAAATTTGAGAAAAAAGTTTCGTTTCCATGGATACAGCGGCCATATTGGATTTTGTTGACACATCTTACGTAATTAATACCACACTTTTTAAAATAGAAATAAATTGGGTTTTTTGCATGCATCTTGGCAAACTATATATCTACAATTCTGCGTTTTGAATTTTTCCTTAACGTCCTAGAATATTTTGTATGAATTTTTCCGTGAGGTAGTGTTCACGTTTGCAAAAAATCCCTGAAAATCCACACTCCAAACACCGCCAACGATAAACTATTACATATATAAAAAATTCATGACATAGAGATGTAGAATTACATCTTTTCTTCATTCCGTGAAAATGTCATGAAGATTGGAGGAAAAATGGTTGAGTTATTAGCAAAAGTATTTAAAAAAACCACGTTTCGAGAAAACGGACGATAAAGAAAAATAAAAGATTAACTTTATGAGGAAATGGCGGTGACAAACATGCCCGGTATGGGAAGAAATACGCTTTAGGGGGTTCTT
>NW_004798237.1:100533-101713 GCF_000002075.1 Aplysia californica | reverse complement strand
AGAGAGAGAGAGAGAGAAATCCAAAGATATGAAGCAGTTGTACATATCTGACACAGCTAATCTAGGTATTTTGTTTATCATCTTAATACAAACAACCCGCAAAAAAATGAAATGAAAAGTAAACAGCTAAACAAGAGCCAAAACAATTCTAAACTGAACAGATGGTGGCAAAGATAAGGAATGTCGGAATATCAGGAGGGTAAACAATATTCAGATGTACGAAAAGCAAATTGAAACCAACACGAAGGGGTAAAGGGCATATCGTGGAAGCTGGGGATTTGGAGAGTTCTTCTCTCAACCTAATGGGAATGGCACGTCAATTGATGAGCCATTTAGCCAAGGACGAACGTTCCAGGCACATTTGTTTTTCTTTACCTCCCCGGATGCGCGTTTCCGCTGATTGCCGCCAAAATAGCATAGTAGGAATGGCTAACCTGCGTCGTCCAATCAACGTGGCATACTAACTGCTTCCGCTGAGAGGACACAGTTTCCGGTTTGTGATACCTGTTTAAATTCCTGTTTTACTTACTTTTGTACTTAGAAATTGTTACTCTTGAATTTTGATTTGTTTTATCCATTAAATCTAATTTATGTCAACCTACCTTGCACCTTTGTCACAGTTTCTGTTTTTCTCTCTCACTTCATCTTTTTTCAAGTCTGTAGACCCTTCTGTCCGTCCACCTGCGTAGGTTTGTTCGTAGATCTGTTCTTTTATCCGTTTATCCAAACGTCAGTGCTTGTTTTTCAACCTGGGATTTTTTTCCTTTTGTCCATTTGTGCTCTCGTCTACGTTTCTCGTTTTGATAATAATGTGGCTAAATAGCCTGAATTGTAAAAAGAATCCAACACAGATACAGATACAAATGGCACAGCGCAGATTGTATTCTTGGTGATTCTTGAAATATTTCTATGATTCATAATTAAGCATGACAGAAATGAGAATAATAGAAACATTTTAGTCATGCTACTCTCATTTCAAAAAAACTTAGGATCAATTTTTGAAAGCAGACACAGCGTACATTACATTTCCTAAACAGATTCAAACAGGTGTGTGCATTAGAGGGGTTAAAAGAGCCAATTTCACAGATTTTACCCCCCTTTTCCCTCGACTTCAATGCTCCGCAAACGTCTTGGTTAGTCCAGCGGAATGTGGACCTGAGATGATTTTTAAGGGGTGGGG
>NW_004798237.1:97197-98478 GCF_000002075.1 Aplysia californica | reverse complement strand
TTAACCTCCCCCGCCCTCGCCAGTGGTCAATATCCCAGCCCTCTGTTATCGCCTCTGACGTGTTCCGGCGACATCTGACTTTCAAATGTCTGCATCAGCTGATGACCCTTGGTGACCCCGGGCCTTGAGTGAGGAGTCCACGAAGGAGCACACAACTAAAACAGGACAGTGGCATTAAGATCGGACGAGTTTGGATGATCAAACAACGGTAAAAGGATAACGCCAGCCAAGCTGCTTAACATTTTTATGGCTAAACACTTGCAGGGCAGATCTTGTTTTATGTCATAAAAATATTATGCAAGGTGAAAGTAATTTGATATTGTGTTATCTTTCCTGATTTTTGTTTGCCGTATTCAGTACTAAGCGGTATATTAGCTACTTATTTCTAGTATGTCGTAATCGTATGCAAAATGCAAATGATTAAAATTTGATTTCGTGTTATCTTTCATGATTTTGTTTGACTTATTTAGTACTGATTTAGTACTAACAAATCCTTTTGCTCTATGTTTTTACCTTACGAATTGGCTAATGGAACTCATGTGATCATTCACCTCCGTTAAACGCCCTCCAATTTGATCTCTATAACTCTCAGGGTATCTGTAACCACCCACAAATAGTCAAGCGGTAAGAACAATACTTTATTAAAGTGCACTTTTGATGTCATGCTAGCAACTTAAAATGAGTTTATGTAAGGTAAATGATCTCGTGAGTTCCATGATCCAATTCGTAAGGTAAAAACATAGAGCAAAAGGATTTGTTATTTGTAACCTTAAACGGGAAGGATAAGAGCACTAGAACAGGATGAATGGGTTTGTAATACGCGTTTTCTGATTGTAATAGGGAAGGGGGAAGAGATAGCGGAATGGTATTTGCTACGTGAAGCATAGAGGAGGCAGAACTTAATTTCATAGAAAGCATTAAAAGTAGGACATTGTCAAGACGCTTTGTTTTTAACAACATCATGGGCTTTTTTCTCTTGATTACTTCTCTCACAGGAACAGCGTAGTAAATCAACATTCTTTGAAGACTTTTTTTAGGGATAGATTAGAAGCAACGCGTCAACACAGTTGAATTTCTACTATAAAAAGAAAATCGTCAACGCCTGCTGTAATGAGGCTTTGTTTTTTCACTCAGAGAAGGCGAGGCTCTCGTGGTCTGGAGGTTAAGGTGTTCGCCTCTCGTTCAACAGGTCCGAGTCCAGTTTGTGGCGGAACATTTTCTTCTCTATTTTTTTCCCTTTTCTGCTGTCTAATAATGTTTTTTTGTCTGCTTTCGCCTCCA
>NW_004798237.1:95653-96870 GCF_000002075.1 Aplysia californica | reverse complement strand
ATTTCTGAGGTTCCTTGAGCAAGTTGTGCACTTTAAAGGTCCTTTGGTGGCCCAAAATCGATAAGAGCAGGCTTCAGCCGCCACCCGAGCAAAATTCATAATTTCCTACCAACTGAAAAGTTTGATGTGTCCAGTCCTCTCATAATAATATGACCTTATGCAGTTTCAAGGGCCGTAAAACATTTACCAAAACAAGACATCGCCGCCCCTCCCCCCAAAGAAAAACAACAAACAAAGCAAACCAAAAAATAAAAGCCAAAACAAAAACCAACCCATAATCCAGCCCATCACTTAGACACCATTAGATCTATCCATGCTTGGGTTTAGCCTTGGTCTTCTTTGTAAAAAAAACTAGTTTTATAGAATTGGTTAATAGAATTTTACCACTTCAGTAAAAAGCCTGACAACAGATCACCTAAACCCCTATTACCAACCACTTTTTTCTAAAATAAACTAATCATCTAAAACCCCTGTATAACATACATCAGAACAGCCTGTTACCCACCCATATTTCACCAATGTAAATTTAATTTTGTATACACCCAGTATCTATTTTTAGCTGAGTGAACAAAATTTATCAACTACATTACCTGGTGAATGACGTACAGGCCCGACAAAAGATAGGACACATGATTGTATCTATGCAAAACACCCGATCGATCTCAGGACGATGACACCTGTAGCTGTGTGCAGGGGTCTTAAAAAAGTAAAAACTTTGTTTGACCTTTAATAAGCAATTTCAAAATGTTCGAGAGCCTAGTTCAGTGATTCTTATGACTAACTCACTTTCGATACATTATATCGGGGTTGGGTTTTTTGTTTGGGTGGGGGCGTTGTTTTTTTGGTAAGTGTTTTACGGCGCTTGCAACTGCGTAAATTCATGTGAGCTTGTGGCACACACCTAATATATTCAGTTGGTAGGAAATTGTGAATTTTTAAGGAGACAATTTAAGAGAAGAAAAATGTTCGGTCGCTACCCGGATTCGAACCCGGGACTTTTGAATGAGAGGCCAACACCTTAATCTCTAAGCCTCGAGAGCCCCCATATATCGTATTCAAATAATTCTGTAATAGTAAGATCATATAGAAAAGAAGTCATTGACAAAAAAAAAAGTGTCATGGGACATATTTTTAATGTGCATGAAATACAGCTGTATACTAGAGCTGGGCGAAGAGTCGATTCCGGAACCGATTCCCGCGATTAATACTAAGGAAGT
>NW_004798237.1:91845-92932 GCF_000002075.1 Aplysia californica | reverse complement strand
TATTTTTCGGCTTATGCCTTGCTTGAGTGATGAAAAAATATGCATTTACGTTATATTTCCTGTCCAAAAGAATATTCTGGACGTTTGAGGAAGCCTTTTGAGGACGTAAATAAAAAAAGGAAAAGATAAGAAAAAATCGTTCATAATAAAATGAGTGACTGAGCGATGCGTCATAACTGAATATCATCGAGCAGTGTCTAAAGAATACAACAGGAGACAAACAGAAAAAGCAATGTACCGAAAACCCGTTACACAAACAAAAATCAAGTCCTTAGCATTGAACAAAACATTCATTCGAGCAATATTACACTCTTGCGTAAGACACAAAATCTCCCACAGTTCCATTTCCCTTTCATATCAAACACCAATTTCGTCCCAGCAACCGTACTCATCACAATTTTGGTACCAACAGAAAACCAAAAGATGATCAATTCTGGCAAGAGACTTGTGAAAAGTAGTAAAAAAAAAACTACCATGAAATCGTGCACTCACTTTCCAGCGGCACACCCAGTAACTCGGGAGACACCGACTCGCTTCCGCACACGCCTAATTTGTTTGTCAATCTCTGACACCCGCAGAGGTAAGGGAGAAGAGATGTCTGGCAAACATGACACAAATTGAATGAAAATTCAATTCCAACAGACAAATTGTCCGGAAAGAAGTGAAAGCCCAGCGGAGAAGGATATCAGAATTTCCATCGAGACATGAAAGTGTCCGTACAAAGCCTAATGTTTGACAGGTTAGACAGACGAGTAGAGAAGATCTTGTAAAAGCAGCCAGTAAAAGCTAGGCAGCTGAGATTCGCTTAGCTTTTGTTGTGTATAAAAAGTGTAAATTTCAAAAATAACAATTGCATTTTTTTTATTATACACAGGTCACGTATGAAATATTTTATTCGACAAGAAACATACAGAAAATGAGCACACAGGAGTATCTGGTATTTATGTCTTGTGTATTTTGCAAGTATTCAGGCTCACTCTCGTGCAGACTCTGGTGAATCCAATCTGTAATACTCATTTGTCTCCCCTCCTTCCAAACACACACACACACACACACACACACACACACACACACACACACACACACA
>NW_004798237.1:85471-90900 GCF_000002075.1 Aplysia californica | reverse complement strand
TCTCTCTCTCTCTCTCTCTCTCTCACACACACACACTCTCCCATTTACTTCTCTCATGCATACTGTAATTTAATCGCATACAAACAACCTATAAGCAAGCCGACTATGCCAATATGCAAAGTCCTTTCTTCGGTACAGTTTATTGGTTTCGAAGAAATAGATTACATCCAATAACTGGGAAGAGAGTCACAACTGTCCATCATGTGCAAACGACGCGACTCCTTCTTGAAAGAGAAAGCTTATACTGTGACAGTCGCTATTGAGTCAACATCTCAATAAAAGTGTGGGGGTCACAGTGAACTCTTTTGAAGCTTTCCGACTGAGAAAATAAAAATAAAATGTGTCGTTCTTTTATACGTGAAATATCTCTTTTAAGGATGCCCACAATTTCTTTCTGCAATCTATTGCCCCACGGCCTTGGAGATTCAATAACCAGCCCTTGAAAAAAAAAAATGTCGCGCTCTTCCGTTACGGCCTGCTAACTGATATGACGACATATTGAACCTTTTTCCCCCCAGAGCTGAGAAGTGTGATAGACCTGGTCCCAAATGATATTAGCTTTGTCAGAAGATTAAAGTTTACTTTTTTTTCTCTCTGTGTCTCGCCTTTGTTTCGGCTTTTATTCTTTCGTCACTAAAGGTTAATTTGTATGGAGATTGTTTGAGATGCCAGGGATCCCAACAAGAAACACACCTGGAGACCCTTTAAAAGAAACTTATTTTTCTATGCCTTAACTCTTCTCTGAAAGGAAATTTGTTTATCCAAAAGCGTTACGGAAACACCATGCTTTTCAAATGTCATGCAACAAACTAGTTGCATCCTTGAATAGTTATGTGTGGCATGTTGGGCAATTGGTACAGATTATACAAAAAACATAGACTAAGGGTATGAGAACAACAATCACCTATTGACAAAATGATTTTCACAATTCCACTCCTTCAAATTTCGTAAAAACAAAGAAATCGACTATTCAAATTTACTAGATAAGAAAAGAATGTAGTAATACACATTTTAAAAGGAAATACAACAGTTAACAGAGTGTTGATAGTGTTTGCTTATATTGTGCAATGTTTACGATCAAGCAATTCCGTTATATCCATCAAGGACTTTATAAAACGGAAAAAAACCAATAATTGTTAATCACAAAAATATAAATGATTTCCAATTTAAAAATAAAACAAACAGGGAGCCATTCAGATTATCTTGACTGAGTGAACCCTGTTGTCACAGACACAGGTGGGTCAGTGTCCATCGTAATACAAGGTCTACAACGTTATCACACCCACTTCAAAGAAATGTGCAAGGCTTATAGATATGAATAGACGCGCCTCAAAAGCATCATGATGTACGTGCTGTCGGCTATTTAAAAGGAAAAGTGCTCATTCTGAAGGGAGGGACGATTTCACAATCTTTGAAACTGTGAGCTAATGCTGCAACAAGCCGTCCAGGAAATACATGTGATATTTTCTTAAGTAGCAAATTATTTATCGATGCCTCATCTTTTCATTTAACAAAATGGAGATGAGATAATGCCTCACTTAATTGCGTAATCCAGCCTAGAAATAAGGATGTTTTGATTTACAGCCAATTTTGTCATCGTTTTGGCAAATCAAATGAATTATGCGTGCAGGCTCGGTTCTTAACAAGGAAAATGTTATTGGAGATTATTTAGGAGACAACAGTTTCAACCCTGCCCATAAGGGGACGAGGTGGGGCGTGAAGAGCTGAGAAGCAGAGTGCCTCTAAGCAGGCATACTGACATGCTTGTTAAAAAAGGAACAACCCAAAAACGAAACACGCCCCGATCCACCCCCCAAAAAAAACCCCCAACGACAAAAGCCACCTCCCCCCCACCCCCCCCCCCAAAAAAAAAAAAAAAAAACCTACGCCCCCTTGCGTCTTCTGTTCTCAAGGTGTAGAACCTCATCATGACACTGTAGTTACGTGCTTATAAAAAAATCTTTTTACTTTGGGAAGTTTTCATGTTTCGCTGCCTATTTGGCCCCGTTCCATCGGATATGGGCGCTACATCTCAGATCTCATTTTTAGAAATTAAAAATAAAAACTTTACATTATTGACAGTGATTTCAGTGTATATCACACCATGTCAAACTTCTGCTCGTCGTATCAGTGTTCAGGTTTAACACCTCTTTCAAATATGTGGGGAAGGGAGGGGGGGGGGGGGTATCGTGGCCTAGAGGTTAAGGTGTTCGCCTCTCATTCAAAGGTCCCGGGTTCGAATCCGGGTAGCGAAGGAAAATTTTTCTTTTCTAAAATAGACTCCTTTCACCTTCTTTCCTTCTCTCTTGCAATATTTTGTCGTCTGCTTCCTTCTCCACTTTCTTCCTCCACCCCCCCCCCCACCGACCTCCCTTGCCCCATCCTCTGGGCTCCTGACTCTTTCTGCAGCCTTTCTTCTGTTACTCCTTGGCTCCTTCTTACTGCGGTCTTTCAGCCACACCCCTGATTTTCTGGTAGGAAAGATCTACATCTAGCCTTCTCGGACAAAGGCGAAAAGTCTTGGAGGTCCCGTGTGCAAGTTGCGCACATTAAAGATCTCTTGGTGGTCCAAAATCGATAAGAGCAGGCTTCGGCCTCTACCCCAGCAAAATCCAAAAGCTCCCGTTAGGATTTAAACCAGGGCCGTCCGCTTTGTAGTCCAGCATGATTTCAATTGAGCTACCAATGCTCCCGCGTCTTCTCCGTGCAAGTTCAACCCGGTCACCTCTAGATAGATTAAAGCGCAGGATTGAGTGCGGGCTGTCGATACACATAATTTGTGTTATGGCGCCGTGGAATCTGGCGCTCGTCAATTTATTTTACATGTGGAGTCATTGGTATCAATGTAAAGCTTGTTCATATGTCTTGCTCTCTGTTAAAAAGTACCCATGTATCATGAATAAAAGTCGAGATATTTGCGATTGAAAGAGAAGGGGGGTCTACTGGTTTCAGAGTTAAAATTAGCTGGAAAATGGCCGCCAAAGTTTGGCGACTTCCAAAGCTTGAGAGTCCATAGAAACTGCACATCTACATTTTTGTATCTTAAATCAACATTTTTCCAGTAAAATATACAGAGAAATGTGTTTTTAAATGGACCTTAAAGATGTTGAGTCAAAAAACCCAAAAAATTCAATAAAAATTGCCAAACGGACAGAAAAATGCCAGTTTCTCAGATTTCATTATTTTGACGAGCGCCTGGTTTCCCCACGATGTCTCCCATTTATTTATTGCATATCGAACGCATGCCTCGATGAACCGTGGTGTAAATCCAGTAGTTAGGACGCAGTCAGCTCAGGTCCACAGGCCATGTAGGCTCCGGGGGCCAGTGCTCAAAGGATTTCTCGTCATTAAGGCTCATTACGTCCCTGGTATTGAACACAAATATTATACGTTTTAGAACTCGAAACAATTTTTTTTTTGTTCGGCTTCACAGCCTGATAAGCCTATGCCAGCATGCCATCATTGCAAAGGAAGCTCTTGGTCAAAACTAAAGAGTTATTAATTTGATGTTGCGAAAGTGCAGTGTAGAAATGATAGATGTCCTTCGTGGTCGATCGAAACACGGCGTGTAGTTTAAAGATTGAATGATAAATAGAGGATGGAAGCAAAATGAGTATATTTCAATTTATATGAGGTAAACAGGTTGACAGGATCAGGGGTGTGATGGCGAAAGGATGTGTGTGTGGGGGGGGGGGAATCACCATATTAAGGGGGCTGCTGTGCGATACGTTACCGAAAGGTGGAAAATAGAGTTCTGTTGAAATTGCTGTTGCCGTACTTGAGATAATAATAATAATAATAATAATAATAATAATAATAATAATAATAATAATAATAATAATAATAATAATATAATAATAATAATAATAATAATAATGAAAATAATATAATAAATAGCATTTATAAAGCTCATATCCCTACTCGACAACAAGCTCTACGCGCTTTACATTGTATTATTATCATTACCCGAGCAGACCATAGAACACATAGAAACATTCTCGGCTTCCCGGGAAGCATACAGTGCAACCAGCCGATTATGCGCTTGAACACTAACAAACGACAACATGTTTCGCTGTCTATGGCTGAGTACTCATTCTCTTCTGGGTGAAGTGAGGAAAATTCATATAAATGGCTTTCCCAGTGACACAACGATGGGTCCCTGACGAGATTCGAACCCATGACCTTACGGTTAAGAGTCCTAGAGACTAACCACTAGACCACTGACTAGATTAACACTCAAAGTAGGTCATTTCAAAGTCTGGGTCACAACGACCCCAACGCCACATCACAAAACGTTGTTGTACAATGAGTTGGCGAAGATATCCACAGATACACCTGCCTGCAGTGTAGTAGGTATGCTCTTCCCTATTACACTCAAAAGACATGCGTTTATTTGAATAATGGCAAGTTACTAATTAAAAAAAAAAATTTAGTATCATTTTCTTTTCTCTGCTGGGATGTAATATTATACCTTTCAGTCCGTTGTGGCCCTGAAAATCAGAGTAGAAAGAACCCTTCTTTTAAATGGTGTAAGTTGTGCCAACAGGGGCGTAATGCATTACACTACAGTTACCATTACAGTGTATTCTCCAGGTCCTGTCACCGATAGAAGTTGAATTCGGAGGTCCAGCCTCTTAAGGGGGGGGGGGGGGTTATAAACCTATCTCGGTAACTATGACCATTCAGATAAAGCCTTATAGCATGGAGGTATAACAGGAAAACATCTCTAAAATAAAAACTTTAATTTTTTTTCTTAAGTCTACGGTTGCAGTGGTAACGGATGACATATTGAAAATAAACAGCTTTAGTAAAAGTAAAAAGTATTTTTTATTTACCACCTCATGCCTCTGAATTCGATTACATATTCATCCATGTAACTCACTTAAGAATGCAGTTAGTTTGTATGAATAACAAGCACTGAAAATTTCATTGGAATAAAAAATGAAATAAAAAAGTAGATGAGAAAAAACATAAAACATTGACGTTTTGAGAAAAAGCGACTTTTTGTTACCTAATAGACAAAATGAAAATTCTGCGACAAAAAATCAGAGATGATGATTGTAACAGAGTAAGCACTTTTTAGATTTACAAGTGATTGGAGTATTATAATACGTAAAATGTCCGGATACCATAATTTGACCAAAAAATCGTAATTTAAAACCACCCCCGCCCACCTTAAGTAGCCGTCCTACACGGGAAGAGGCATTGATCTCCTAGTGTATTGCTTCAAGTCAGGTCACGTGAACATCTGTATTTTCCTGGCCGTCAACATCAAAAGAACGCAGGCCAACTAGTATACAAAAGTATTTACTGTGCTTCACATTTGCATCTTTTAACATTCACAGGAGTGTGTTTAGCGCGACTGGACCTTATTATGGAGGCTGACAGGCAGAATGTGGTGGTGATGAATTGTTCTCGGCGTACAATTC
>NW_004798237.1:75471-80471 GCF_000002075.1 Aplysia californica | reverse complement strand
CTCTCTGTCTCTCTGTCTCTCTGTCTCTCTCTCTCTCTCTCTCTCTCTCTCTCTCTCTCTCTTTCTCTCTCTCTCTCTTTATCTTTCTGTTTCTCTCTCTTCTGAAATGTGACATACATTGCACTATTTACAAGTAGCAGCAGCAGCAGAAAATATCCTCGTTAGCTATATCATATTTCTATATTCCACTTTCTATCAACCCCCACCCCCCCCCAAAAAAAAAGAGAAGGACAGAATACCCCGAGGATGTCAAACAAGCCAAAATACAGCCCTGTAAACAAGGAAAAAGGACGGACAGATATTTTAAGAACCAGGGCGGCATGACAGCAGGAAAAGCCCAAAGCACGGCATGGCAATATGTGGAGAGAGAGAGAGAGAGAGAGAGAGAGAGAGAGAGAGAGAGAGAGAGAGAGAGAGAGAGAGAGACCTTATTTCCATCTGTGCCTGAAGCTATTTAATATGATCCCTCACAGGGACATGGGGAGATGTCTTTCGCCCCCTTGACCCAGGCTATGAAAGAATAATGCTTTTTGACACACAAGAGAATACAGAATGGCCTAGAACATTGTGCATGATAAGAATGGTGCACATGAACAGATTAGGAAACTTGAAGGAAGAAGAAATTGTGTCTACTAGAGGGGATACATTCTTACTTGTGAGAACATTAAGTATTAATAATTCATTTATTTCTTACGACAGTTTAGCCTATGCAAGTGTTGAACGTTTGCCTTTCTGTTATTGTAGTTTTTTTAAACAAACCTGAATTTTTTTTTCAAATGCACTTTTAGATATCACAGATTGATTTTTTAAAGTCAATCATTGTCAATGTGTTTTTTAATAATCTTTCCGTTGATTTAACCCCTATATTTTGTTTCGAGACCTACTTACAATCTCTTTTAGCGCTGTATAGATTGCTTAACGTTCTATTGTTTTAAATAACTAGAAAAGATGACCTATAACTTTCTGTCTGTCGGTGTGTCTGTCTGCCTCCTTGTCTGACTGTCTGTCTGTCTGTCTGTCTGTCTGTCTGTCTGTCTGTCTGTCTGTCTGTCTGTCTGTCTGTCTGTCTGTCTGTCTGTCTGTCTGTCTGTCTGTCTGTCTCTCTCTCTCTCTCTCTCTCTCTCTCTCTCTCTCTCTCTCTCTCTCTCTCTCTCCCTCTGTTTCACTCTAGCTCTCTTCTGAAACGTGACATACATTGCACTATTTAAAGTAGCAGCAGCAGCGGAAAAAATCATCGCTGGCCATATTATATTTCTCCTTTCCACTTTCTTGAAAAAGAACGAGAAGGACAGAATACCCAGAGGATGTCAAACAAGCCAAAATACAGCCCTGTAAACAAGGGAAAAAGGACGGACAGATATTTTAAGAACCAGGGCGGCATGACAGCAGGAAAAGCCCACATCACGGCATAGCAATATGTGGAGAGAGAGAGACACCTTATTTCCATCTGTGCCTGAAGCTATTTATGATCCCTCACAGAGACATGGGGAGATGTCTCTCGCCCCCTTGACCCAGGCTATGAAAGAATAATGCTTTTTGACACACAAGAGAATACAGAATGGCCTAGAACATCGTGCATGTTAAGAATGGTGCACATGAACAGATTAGGAAACTTGAAGGAAAAAGAAATATTTTTTCTTGAGAGTATACCATCTTACTTGTGGGAATTTTAAGAATTTATAATTAATCTATGGGCATGGGAAAAGACGTCAGAACAAGAGTACGCACAGCCACCAAAAAAAAAAAGGTTACAGTTTGTTTTCGTATTTTTTAAACTACTGTCTTTTTCCTAAGATTTCATATTATTCGACTCTATCTAGCATTCCTAATAGAACCGAAAATGCAATGCAACAGTATTTTGGGTACATTGCCATATTATATTCGTCTTGAATATAAAAAGGTTACCTGTTTGCCAGGCAGCATTATCATTGTCTTTTTGATAAACATCATCAGTAATCAGAATTGACTCGAGGTTTTGGGGTTTTTGACTTCAGATCTTTTGACTTAGCAATGATGACAAAAAACATGTTGCGATCAAGTCAACCCTTCTTAATTTCTATCCAATTTCTACCCATATGGTTTTGCATGCATATCGTACATTACTCTGGCTGTTTTATTCGTCTGTGTTTTTACTCTTCTACCTCTGTATATATTGCATTCTCTCTAGCTCTCTCTCACTCTCTTTTTCTTCCCCTTCCCCCCCTTTCTCTCTCTTTCACACAAAAAAATTCTCTCTCTCTCTCTCTCTCTCTCTCTGTCTCTCTCCCCCCTCTCTCTGTCTCTCTCTCTCTCTGTCTCTCTCTCTCTCTCTCTCTCTCTCTCTCTCTCTCTCTCTCTCTCTCTCTCTCATCTGACGCATTTGGTTTAAACCTTATCATGCTTTTGTCTTGTATCAGGGGACGGTCACATTGAAGACATCGTTTCGATTCCCATCTGGAGAAATTATTATTTTAACGAATGTCTGATACCGATGGAAAATTGTCGTCCTCATCCTAAAAGACATTAAGTGTACGAAGGTAGCGAAATGATTAATTTAAATCAAATCGGCTCGATCTAATTGTTATCATTGTGTTATTATTATACTATATTATTCAAATTTGTAAGACCTTTTTACTCGTTTGTTTTATTTTCTTCTACCATTCTACTCTCTCTCTCTCTCTCTCTCTCTCTCTCTCTCTCTCTCTCTCTCTCTCTCTCTCTCTCTCTCTCTCTCTCTCCCTCTCTCTTTCTCCCCCCCCCCTTTTCTCTCCGACTCTTCAATTTAACCCCTCTTTCCCTCCTCTCTCTCTCCTACTCTCCTTCTCACTCCCCCTCTCTCTCTCTCATCCTTTCTCTCTTCCTCTCTTGCTTTCACTCTCACCCTCCCCTCCTCTCTCTCTCCCCCTCTCTCTCTCTCTCTCTCTCTCTCTCTCTCTCTCTCTCTCTCTCTCTCTCTCTCTCTCTCTCTCTAAATCTGCCTAACTGCATCTCTCTATCCCATTTAAGAACTCTCCGTCCCCCGAACCAGCCCATGATTTTGTAATGTACAGAGGTTCGTTACCCCATCTCACGACTCGCCTCTATTTGGTATTCTGTCGTTGAATCTCATCACGCTACGGAAGTAGAAGATTCTTTTCCTCAGGCAAGACCAGTTGATGGATGAATGTTGCGAGTAAGCATGGGTCAGATGTACAGAGCTGGGTGAAGAATCGATTCCAGCGATTAGTGCTACAGAGGAAAAGTTCAGGTTCCTTTTTTTCATAAACCAACAATGAACAACTATTGTATTAATTAAAATATTCTTTAAAAAATAAGAATTTATATGTTTTTTAAAAGTTAGTGCTTCATAGTGTTCCGACATCTAGGTTATCCTATCCTAAATCCTGAAGATGTTCGGAGCCAACCAGGTAACCACCGGAAGAAATCACATCGTTAGAAAGTAACCGGGTTCAGAGTCGATTCCAACGATTCCTAGCTTTCAATAATCGGGAACCTAACTACACAAAACAAGTACAGAATACCGACGGTAGAGCTGCGGGGGAGGTAATGATCAGGGGGGGGGGGGGGGCAACTGATGCGTCTGGGTTTCAGACGTTGGGTGCCCGCTATACTTTTATTCCTATCAAAGTGCCCGATGAAGGCGTAGATTAAGATAATCAATCTTGATATTAAGCGGAAACAGACAGAGAGAGCGAATAAATTCCATGTGTCGCCAGTTATACAAGACGTTTCACTTAGAAGCACAGAAATCAATGCAGGTGTTTTACGCCCCCATCGATACAGTCTGGATCATTTAGGAGGCAGGCTTCTGACCTTGCCTCTCAGGAACAAGCCGGGGCTGAGAGAGATACAACGTCCCAACAGGGAGACCGATGCTCGAGCAAAATGTTCTCCACTCTCGGGTCTCCTGCTTGCGACAGCGAAGATCCTAACCGCTATACTACAGCCACCGGGTTTAAATTGGTGTGTTCACTAGACGTTTCAAGTGAGATGTACAAATGATTTTTGTGATCTGAGGAGGCTATAAAGCCTCATGACACATAATAATAGACCTATGTCTATTCACCCCCCCTCCAATAGCTCTCGTGCACACACACACATACACACACACACACACACACACACACACACACACACACACACACACACACACACACACACACATACAGACACTCTGAAACTCGCACATTCATAAATGTTTGAGGACGGCAATACAATGGAAGAAAAAAGGAATCTAAAATACAAAGCTCTTTTAAAAAAAGAAGTGACACAAGCTGAAAGATAAATACATAGGCAATGGAAGATACTGAGACACCACGGAATCCCACAGAAGTTGGTGAACTTCATCAAGAGCATGTATGAAGTGACAAGTTGCAGGGTTGTACATGATGGCCAGCTCACTGAAAACCACCAGAGGACACAGAAACAGTATACAGTGGACCCAATGGACACAGTTGGACGATCTGGACCTTGTAGATGACTTGGCGCTTCTGTCACACACGCAGGAACAGATGCAAGCAAAGACAACAATTTTAAACAGCCTATCAGAGTCTGTTGGATTGAGGACCCACCCCGGGAAAGTCGAAAGTTCTAAGGAGCAGGTCACAGTACAAGGAAATGCACTAGAAGACGTCGAATCATTCTGCTATCTTGGAAGTATAATTGACAGAGAAGGAGGAATAGGCGCTAAAATAAAGTCCCGCATTGGAAAGGCACAGGCTGCATTTATTTCTTTGAGCAGAATTTGGAGGACCAGGGATATCTCATTACGAACAAAGCTTAGAATTTTCAACTCAAATGTGAAGTCAGTCTAGTTGTATGGATGTAAGACGTGGAACGCATCCCATACGTGCATAAAGATGATCCAGGTTTTCTTGAACAAGTGTCTGAGGAGGCTGCTGAGGATCAAATGGACAGACAGGATCACCAACGAGGAAGTTTTAAGAACAACCAGACAGAGCCCGGTCAGAGATGAGGTGGGAAGAAGACGTTGGCGATGGATTGGACACACTCTCAGGAAG
>NW_004798237.1:73086-75371 GCF_000002075.1 Aplysia californica | reverse complement strand
CCTATGTCTATTCACCCCCCCTCCTATAGCTCTCGGCACACACACACATAGACACACACACACCCACTCACACACACACACACACACACACACACACACACACACACACACACACACATACAGACACTTTTAAACTCGCACATACATACATGTTTGAGGACGGCAATACAATGGAAGAAAAAAGGAATCTAAAATACAAAGCTCTTTTTAAAAAAGAAGTGACACAAGCTGAAAGATAAATACATAGGCAATGGAAGATACTGAGACACCACGGAATCCCACAGAAGTTGGTGAACTTCATCAAGAGCATGTATGAAGTGACAAGTTGCAGGGTTGTACATGATGGCCAGCTCACTGAAAACCACCAGAGGACACAGAAACAGTATACAGTGGACCCAATGGACACAGTTGGACGATCTGGACCTTGTAGATGACTTGGCGCTTCTGTCACACACGCAGGAACAGATGCAAGCAAAGACAACAATTTTAAACAGCCTATCAGAGTCTGTTGGATTGAGGACCCACCCCGGGAAAGTCGAAAGTTCTAAGGAGCAGGTCACAGTACAAGGAAATGCACTAGAAGACGTCGAATCATTCTGCTATCTTGGAAGTATAATTGACAGAGAAGGAGGAATAGGCGCTAAAATAAAGTCCCGCATTGGAAAGGCACAGGCTGCATTTATTTCTTTGAGCAGAATTTGGAGGACCAGGGATATCTCATTACGAACAAAGCTTAGAATTTTCAACTCAAATGTGAAGTCAGTCTAGTTGTATGGATGTAAGACGTGGAACGCATCCCATACGTGCATAAAGATGATCCAGGTTTTCTTGAACAAGTGTCTGAGGAGGCTGCTGAGGATCAAATGGACAGACAGGATCACCAACGAGGAAGTTTTAAGAACAACCAGACAGAGCCCGGTCAGAGATGAGGTGGGAAGAAGACGTTGGCGATGGATTGGACACACTCTCAGGAAGTCCTGCAGCTGCATAACAAGAAAAGTGTTAGATTGGAACCCACAGGGTAACAGATCAATGGGAAGACCTCGTGGAACCTGGAGAAGAGTCACGGAAATGGATGTACAGAAAAGTGGGAAGACGTGGAGAGGCATCACGCGACTAGCCCAGGATAGGGAAAGGTGGAGAGTGTTTGTTCGTGGCCTATATCCTGACCCAGGGTGAGAAAGGCAATGCTGGTGATATATTGTGTGTGTGTGTGTGTGTGTGTGTGTGTGTGTGTGTGTGTGTGTGTGTGTGTGTGTGTGTGCGTGTGTGTGCATGCGTGAATACGTACACATGTGTGTGCAAGTGTGTGTATGGGAGTGTGAGATTGTGTGAGTGTATGTGTGTGTGTGTGTGTGTGTGTTTGTGTGTGTGCGTGCATGAGTGTTTGTATGTGTGTGCGTTCGCGTGTGTTTGAGGTCTTGAGGAGGGGGGCGAGGGGTAGAGGTAAAGTATTATTTGCTGGGAATGGATAGTCGAGAAGAGCAATTAAGAGAGCACTGCTCGTGCATATCATTTTTTTCCTGACATGTGCCCTGAGATGTATTCACAGTTCACTGAACCAATCCATACCACACATAACCTTTATTTTATTCAAACACGTTTTGGCGTACGAATTTCCCATCAAACCGCTTTCATTCCAGCCAATTGGTTGGTTCACTTGGATGGCATTCACTTGTTTTGTTATCTTCTTCTTTTCATATTTTGTTAATTCCTTTGAGAGAGAGAGAAAACAGTCTGTCTGATTTTTTTCCTCATCATTGCTTCCCAGAAGCCCGTCGTTCATAGCATTTTTTGGGGCATAATTCGTTAATTGTCTTTTTTCTTCTGTCTCCGTTCTCTAATGGAACAATAATGTCCCCCTTTCCTCTTTCGACCCCCCCCCCCTTTCTCTCTCTCTCTCTCTCACCCACTCTCCCCCTCTCCCCTTCCGTCTCTCCCTCTTTTGTCTCTCTCTGATCTCTTTCTTTCTTCCCCCCCTCTCTCTTTTTCTGTATAATATTATAATATACTATACTATAATATACGTCTCTATTTCTTTTTGTTTCTGTCTGTCCATCCGTCTGTCTGTCAGTCTGTCTGTCTGTCTGTCTGTCTGTCTGTCTCTTTCTCTCTCTCGGATTTGGTCTCGGTATCCTTCTCTCTTTCTCTCTGTATCTCTTTCACCTTCTCTTTCTGTTTCACTCCCCTTGCCTATTTCTCTCTCTCTCTCTCTCCCTCTCTCTCTTTCTCTGTCTCTCTCTCTCTCTCTCTCTCTCTCTCTCTCTCTCTCTCTCTCTCTCTCT
>NW_004798237.1:71733-72986 GCF_000002075.1 Aplysia californica | reverse complement strand
TTTCTCTCTCTTCATTTCATTTTGATTTTGTCTGCCTCTCCTATAATATTTTTATTATTTTTGTCTATTTGTCTGTCTGTCTGCCTGCATGCCTCTCTATTCCTGGCTGTATGTCTGTCTGTCTCTTTCTTTCTTTTCCTGCAACTCTGTCTCTTTCCCTCTCCCCTCCTTTCTCTCTCTCTCTCTCTCTCTCTCTCTCTCTCTCTCTTTCTCTCTCTCTCTTTCTTTCTTTTTCTCTCTCTTTCTTTCTATTTCTGGCTATTCTTATTGTTCTATTCCCTTCCTTTCACTCTTCACTCGTTCAGTTCCTTTTCTTTTCCATTCTTGCAGCAAACAATACCCATTTGACAAATTTAAAAGTTCAAAGAATTTCTCATTTGAGGCTCTCTTTCTTTCATAAACAAATTTGTTTCCTAGGGCCTTATGAAAATAACTAAAAGCACCGGTTTAATTTTTTTCTCTGGGAGACTGCTCATTGTCATGGTCACGTGACACTCTGATCACATGATGTGTGAGTGTCTGTCAAAGTGGTTATATTAATTTTATTATATTAGGTATGTTTTTCTTTTTTGGGGTTATTTTTTGGTAAATGTTTTACGGTACTTGTAACTGCATAAGGTCAAATGAGCGCGTGGGACACATTAAATATTTTCAGTTGGTAGGAAATTTTGAAGCCCGGGTTGCCGCCGAAACCTACTCATATCGATTTTGGACCACCAATGGATCTTTAATGTGTGCAACTTGCACACGGGACCACCGAGATTTTTCGTCCTTGTCCGAGAAGGCTAGGTGTAGATCTTACCTACCATAAGATCGGGGTGTGGCGGAAAGACAGCAGTGAGAAGGAGCCTGGGAGAAGCAGTAGAAAGGCTGCAGAATGAGTCAGGAGCTCAGAAGAGGGGGCAAAGGAGATGAGGGGTTGGGAGCAGAAAGTCGAGACGAAAGCAGACGAGAGAACATTGTTATAGAGCAGGAAAGGATGAGAAAGGAGTAAATTTTTGAGATGCAAGTTTTCTGTCGCTATCCGGATTCGAAACCGGGACCTATAGAATGAGAGAATCAAATAATAACTTTTTTCCAGTCGGAAATGAATAGTGTTCAGAAATAGAAAACCATCGGAGAATGACGTATGGGTTCCAACTGCGGTTCTCAACTTTTTTCTATCAAAAAAAACAGTTGAGTAAAATACTTTTGGGTAAAATCTCTCTCTCTCTCTCTCTCTCTCTCTCTCTCTCTCTCTCTCTCTCTCTCTC
>NW_004798237.1:69879-71181 GCF_000002075.1 Aplysia californica | reverse complement strand
GGGGGGGGGGGAGGTTGCGCTTGAAAAGAGTTCCTTAGACATTTTCACGGGTGAAAAAGTTTGCATTATTTTCATCTAGGGAAATCTTTGCTGGTTCATACGATTCTAAAATCTAAAAGATAACCGCTGCAATCATGAAATGTTATTGCTGTTAGACAGACGACTTTATAGTGATAAGTTCTTGCGCAGGAAGTGATAGAGTTACTGACTTTTTAACAGGCGATGGAATACATCCCAAAAGTTGTCTGTCACTGATCCGAGTCTTGATAAAGTTTATTCGGTTATGTAAGGTTGAAAGCGACACTAAATCCAGAAAACAATCTTTTCATAGCTCTTAGAAGTGTGCAATCTAGCGGTTTCGAGGTGATAAGTCGACAAGGCAACGTTTTCTGACGTTGATGTATTTTTGGCAGGAAATGTTTACTTTTCGGCTCTCCTCTTTGACATGGGCCTTTATGTAGGTTTGACTCTGTACATCGATAGGGCCAGAATCCCACACCAGCACTCATAAATATGTGAGGCAGCGTGGTGGAATCAGGCTCTCCTCAAAATGATCAAAGTGAAGAAACTTGCACTTTTCCACAGGTTTATGAATTTTTATGAATTTTTTTGTTGTTGTTCAAAACCTTTCTTGCCCATTAAAGAACTCATTTCTGTGCGAATTTTTTTCTCTGAAAAACGTTGGTTAAAGGCACAGCAAATGTAAAATTTCAGTTACCATAGACTCGTATGCTAAGGAAATAACTAATCTTTGTTGGCCATTTTCTCACTAATTTTACCTCTGGAATTAGGTGACCCCCACCTCCTTCTTTCGCAAATATCTCGACTTGTATTCAAGATGAATGGATACTTTTTCATCCAAATAAAGACAAGTGAACAAGATTTAAGATGATACCAATAACTCTACATCCACAAAAATTGACGAGAGACTGATTCCACCTCGATGCCTCACATATGAGTAAATTTTAAACTCTAAATTAGTAACATCGTGTAAGGCCTACGTGATTGTTCCAAAAATGTGTTTCACAAATGTTGGTAAGATGTAACAGTGAGCGATCTCGTACTGCAGAACGTTCAAATTCCCTGCAGCTATTTCGCTTTTCATTCTTAACGTTCCTGGTGTGGACAAGGTTGTCATTTATTTCTTGAAGAGGCCCACGGAATGCCGGAAATGGAGGAGAAACAGGAACTGGAGATATCGGTATTTGATGTGCAAGTTAATGGAGAGCAGCGGAGAGCAGCGGAGAGCAGCTACAGTTCTGTGATCAAAAGAAGGAAAAAGGAATACAGTCGGGGAAGGGG
>NW_004798237.1:66462-68453 GCF_000002075.1 Aplysia californica | reverse complement strand
AAACTTTGGGATCGTAACAACAATCTTCTTGCTTTTTGTGGGAGTAAGTAGTATTGCTTCTATTTACAAAACAAAGCATCTGGAGCAGATTTTTTGATTTCCAGATTCTAGGTCACAAGCGTGAGCAAACAATGGTACAGATCAGGTAGAGGATCTTTGGCGTTACATTTTAGTAGAGGATCTTTGGCGTTACATTTTAGTAGGAGGAGGATCTTTGGTGTTACATTTTAGTAAGAGGAGGATCTTTGGCGTTACATTTTGGTAGAGGATCTTTGGCGTTACATTTTAGTAGAGGATCTTTGGTGTTACATTTTAGTAGGGATGAAGTAGAGTTTCTGTAAAGAGGAAAGTATCCGAGAAGTAGCAAAAACAAATCTATCTGTGTGAATGATAGGCCATCTAAGACGAACTAAATAAAGATTGTAGTGCAGTGTAATTCTGTGTGGTCACTGAAGTATACGGAGTTAGCACTGTGGACGTTAGGGGGGGGGGAGGGGGGCTACACCCCTAAAGTTTCTATTAGGCTCAAAATTATGGAATTTAATTTGTAGGCACTTTTAGCTTTCTCAGCCACTCCTACAACTATTTCGTTGCACAAGATCCACCAAAAGCCTTTTTTCTTCTCATACCGGGCATGTTTGTCACCACCATTTCCTCATAAAGTCAATATTTTATTTTTCTTTATCGACCGTTTTCTCAAAACGCGATTTTCTCTTTATGTTTTGGAATAACTCCACCATTTTTTCTTCCAATCTTCATAAAAATGTTCACAGAATGAAGAGAGAATGTGACGCAAAAAACATGCCTGTTGAATTTTTTATATATGGAATAGATTTTTGTTGGTGGTGTCTGAAGCTTGAAAATTACTTCAGGAAAAAAATTCTTTAAAAATTTTCTAATTCGTTTAGGGAAAAAATCAACAGACAAATTTTAGATCTAAAGTTTGCTAACATGAATTTTAAAAAACCCCCAATCAATTTCCATGAACGATAAGCGCGGTATTCATTACTTAAGATAGGTCAAACAATTCCAATATGGCCTCCGTATCCATGGAAAAGAAACTTTTTTCTCAAATTTGATTGCAGATTTTAGGACTCCTTGCTATGCTTGTTACATGTGTGAAATATGGTAAAAGTTGGTCCACTAATAAGCGAGATAGCCTTCAGGTTTAGCACCCCCCCCCCTCTTTTTTTTTAAAGGGCGTCACTTCTTTTCTTCCGGTCTATTGTTTGAGTCTATCTGTTTGACTTTCTCCCTGCACTAAATGATCTTTATTGTGTCAGTGTCTTTCTCTTAATTCAAATAAAATGAGAACGGTTGGAGGTGGAGGGAGCGATTTCCATTCTTCCTACTGTTATTTCTGTTTTTTGGATTTACCTTTTCCGTCCACCAAATAACCATCTTTGTGTCAATGTGCTTCTCTTAGCTCAAACAAATAAGAGTCAACCCTAACAGGACTGCGGGTGGTAAGCGGAACGAAATAAATGGAGAGAGGTCTGGTTGTCGGATAAAGGGAACCATTGATGGTGGTGATAAAGTCGGAGAAGAGGAATTGGTGAGTGGGGGAAAGGGGGGGGGGTGGAAGGTTAAGGGGGAGGGGTGGGGTGGAAGGAGAAGGGGTGAGTTCAAAGGTCAACGAGTGGACAAGCGCGAGCACAGAGGGCCAGGATGATGTGTCTCTCTCCCACAAGTCACAGGGACCGATGTGAGTTGTCTCCCCGTCCGGCACGAGTGTGACGTCACTTACGCGAGTTGTTGCACGCCCCTAGCGAGAGAGCTCACTTCCCTTTTTTTGAGAGCGCGTGCGGGGAGCGCTTTTCTTTTTCTTCTCTCTCTCACAGAAGATTTAGGATTGTAATTCCTCCATTTCCTTGTTCGTCGTCTCCGAACTGCAGACATGGATTGGGGGTGTTTCATGGGTGTAGGATTTCAGTGAATTCTGGTTTAGTGAGAGGTAAGTCTGTTAAGACTTCAGATAGTGGGTGGGTATG
>NW_004798237.1:63381-66310 GCF_000002075.1 Aplysia californica | reverse complement strand
ACAGAGAAAATGTGTTTCTTCTACTACTATTTGCTCAAATGAGATAGCCAGAGAAAAGTGGTACCTTTACATTTATTCATAATTTGTGTTCGTTTTAACAAACAAAAAACAAAACAACAATTAAAAGTCAAATGAACTGCTGTGACTGAAATATCTAGAGACAAGATATTCCTTTACTTCAATGGAGAAATGTATGCTGGGGTAGGGGAGGAGGATGTGTTTCTTAATCTGATCTTAATTAGAGACAGAGCAGGGGTGGGGGTGGGAGAGGACAGAAAGAGAACAAGAGAGAGAGAGAGAGGGAGAGAGAGAGAGAGAACAAGAGAGAGACAGAGAGAGACTGAGAGAGAGAGACAGACAGAGAGAGAGAGCAAAGAAAAGAGAGAGAGGGATAAGAGAGAGAGAGAGAGAGAGAGAGAGAGAGAGAGAGAGAGAGAGAGAGAGAGAAAGAAAGAAAGAGAGAGAGAGCATTCAGTCAAGAACCTCGGCAGTGAATAATTATCATAATGAGTAGATACATACGTAATAGACAAACTTCATTCAATCGTGGGATTTGCCACCACAGTAACCCCATGGCAAATTGAGCGAAGTATGTTATTATATTCTTTCACTATTTTAAAGCATTTATTAGCTGCTGGATGATGTATCCCATTCATTCGTGACTGTTCCTGAGGAGAACGGTCGAAATAACCTGCCTCGCAAATGTCACAAAATTGTATCGGTTTTGGTGTAAATCATTTTCAGTAAAATATTTACGCTAACTGACCTAAATGGGAGCCTTAGATGGTGGGAGTAAAGTCAGGATGGGGGATGGAGGCCGGGTCAGAGGTCAAGGAGTGGACATGCGCCAGCACAGAGGGAGGAATAATGTCTCTCATCTGAGGTCACACATACTGCTGCTTTGGGGGGGGGGGTGGCTCTCGTGGTCTAGAGTTTACGATGTTTGCTTCTCATTCAAGAGGTCCCGGGTTCGAAATCTGACAGTGACGGAATTTTTTTGCTCTAAAAATGATGTACAGTCTGACGGCGACGGAATGCTGCCCTTTCACCTTCCCTGCTCTCTTATCATGTTACTGTCGTTTATTTCATGTCCACATTCTCCCCTCCCCTCCCATTCACTCCTTCCTCTGGGCTCCTGACACGTTCTGTTGCCTTTCTACTGCTGCCACTCATTTGCACTTCTTACTGCTGTCTTTCAGCCACTCCCCTAATCTTAGGGTAGGTACACTTTGCCTTCTCGGATAAAGAAGGCAAGGTGTTCGGTCTATTTATAACCACTTTGGGCACAAGAGTGGCGTCCATCAACAAGTGTTGTTGCTTTCCTCTAACGAGAGAGCTTTTTCTCTCCTTTTTGAGTCCCTTTGGTTGGAAATTTCTTTTCTTCTCCAACAAAAGACTTAGATTAATTCTTTCATTTCCGTGTTTGTCTTCTTGGAGCCGCAGACGTGGATTGATGGCTTGTCGGGAGTGTGGGATGTCAGTGAAATTCTAGATTGGCGAGAGGTAAGACTGCCTACTGAGCTTCCTGCAAAGACTTTACTCCGGCGGGGAAAGGGGAAAAAGAAACTGGACTTAGCCGTTAGGGGAGGAAATGGTTCAAGAGGGTAATGAGATTTGGGGTGTATTTGGAGTTTGACCTTGGCCTTAGCTCTGCTCTCTTAGAGGAAGAAAAGTGTGGAGACAAGGGGATGATCCGTGGCTTTTCACTGTATCTTCTCATTAGTTTTTTAAATCAAATTCATCTTTCAGCTTACTTACTTTTTTATCTTCAAATAGACGCAGCTTTTTATCTTTTGCCTTTGTCTTATTTCGCCCCTAATTTTGTGAATAGATTCTATCTGCTGACTGTAAGCAGAGAGATCATTAAAATCTTATTCTGATCACTGTGTGGAAATACATTTTAGAGTTATTTACCAGCCAAGTAAAGTCAAACTGAAGACCCGAGATGGTGGTGGGCTTTATGGGTAATAGATGATAGCGAAAACAAAAAAAGTGTACGTTGAAAATGTGTTTTGTCTGGTACTATTTGCTCAAATCAGATAGCCAGAAAAAGTTTTACCTTTACACGTATTGATAACTCATGGTTTCTTAAAACTACAGTAGAAATATCAAAAGTCAAATGAACAAATCAGTAAAGACGGGGTAAAGTTGTGCTTCTGTTTGAAACGTTGAACTATTCAAACTATAATCTTCGTCGAAGAAACATTTTTTTTACCAGACAAACGGAACAAAAACGTTCTTAGACAAAGATGACAACTTGAGTTATAAAACTGTACTCCTTACAAAGCTTTGAAAGTGATTATCAGACCAATAGTTTCCACACCACACACACATTTGAATCATTTCATAAGTCAATAAAAACATCGAACATTATTCGTTTTTAGGGTTACCTCCAACAAGATTCTACTTTGATAAAAGTAAAAAAGAAATAATTTCCCACCAATGTAACCATCAATTTGCATCCTTATAACGTCGCAGTTGAATGTTAATATTGTTATCATTGGTGCTCTCCAGGTTATTTATTTTTTATTCAGAGCTCCCCTTAACTCACTGTGGTAAGTAATTGGTCGCTTTTAAGCACAAGGGGGCTATCCCGAAAAATGCTGTTTTGAGAAAATCGAAGGTAACGTTTTTGAATCCTTATTCAGTTTCTTTAAAAGACAAGGAAAGTTTTCTCTATAATCAAACACATATACCCACCAATAAAACCAAACTTTTCCTATAGGTAGGGCAAATTCCACTGTTAGTGTAGGTCAAGAATTCTGGAAACCCCAAATAATCTGGGTTAGCCCGCGTGTCTTTAAAAGTGACCAATTATGCTTGTATAAGCACGTTCACGGCGGTTTTATAACTAAAACAAATGGTAGGTTTTCCTCAGGATCTTTATACTAATATATATTTTAAGATAGATATAGATATAATTATATAT
>NW_004798237.1:56943-63193 GCF_000002075.1 Aplysia californica | reverse complement strand
TATATATATATATATGTGAACAAAGTAGTACAGAAGTAATAGTAGACTATATTCTGTCAAAAACAGATGGTCGTGTTTGTTTTGTAATTCTATGTAGTTCATGTCCCAAGGTTATCAGATAGTGTCGCCTGAACGAATTTTAAAACTGCTCTTTGTTGTGTTTTTAAGTGTTGCCTTGTGCGTAGCATATTATTCATAATATATAAGGCTTCGTTGCTAATACATTTTCTTCTCTAATTCTCCCCATCCAGTAGTTGCGATGTTCTGCCAACCTGTTCCTGGGTTCTATAAAGGGGGGAGGGGAGAGGGTGTGCGGGTTACGTTTTGAGTCCATTTTCATAATATGGAAAATTCGCCTTAAACAAGCATTCTTATACAACTTCGGTCATGCTGATAAAGATTCAAGTAGAACATTTTGAGAAAACCTTCACGTTTCATTGGAAATTGGGCCATATTGGATTTTTGGCGTTTTATGGTGGGTGAAGCATTTTGCTAATCATTTTTTTCACCATCCAATAGCTAAGTTATGCACGTTTGTAAGAACTTCTCCTTCACTTAGAAGAGGTAAAGCTTCACTCACTAATTCCCTTTTGGTATTCGCCTGTCTACCGGGGAGGATTGTGAAGGAGGAAAATTGAGGGGGGGGGTGAAACAAGTTGGGTGGAGGGGGCGAAGGAGGGAAGAAGTGGGATGGAAGTTGGGGGAGGGGGGGAGGGGGGAGAGATCCCAGTTACTGAAAGGGAAAGCGTGAAATTTAACCTCAACCGAAAACTCAGCCAAACTGCACGTACAAAGAAAACGAATAAAGTAACAAACGCATACAAACAAACACGTGATTACTGGTTATTTCAAGGAAGTGCGCCTGTTTTGTTGTTTTGCTAACACTCCTTTGTCGAATACACTATTGCAACTATCGTTATTATAGCTTTTACCCTTTGGTATTGCTTATTATGTTGGTATGACTTATTTGCGTCATCAGCTCCAGTTGACCACGTTGTGTATAATCTAGCAGGAACACTTTCACCATTCTGAACGTAGAATACAATACTTCCTCCATATATCAATATTAGTACACATATAGGCGTATCTCAGAACGTAATATTTCAGAATGCCGACATTGCCGACAGATATATCGCCATATCTCCTCTTTCATAAAATACGAACATCGTATTAGTTTTAAAAAGCCACAGCTTTAAGGATGCAGAGCTTTCAGGGATGGGTATAATAATAATACTATCTTTTGTATAACGCAAATCCCCGCTCCACAGCAAGCTCAATGCGCTTCACAATCTATACTATTACCCCAGCAGACCGGAGAGAATTCTGAAACAAACTCAATTTCCTGGGAAGCATACAGTGCAAGCAGCCATTTATAGGCGCTAAAACACTCACATACGGACAAGATCTTTCTCTGCCTATGGTCGGGTACCCATTTCCACCTTGGTGAAGTGAGGAAAATTCCTGTAAAGTGTCTTTCCCAAGTTCACAACGACGGGCCCGCGGCTCGAACCCCCGACCCTACAACCTCACGATTACGAGTACGGTAGCCTAACCACTAGGCCACCGACGCCACGTATACCTTTCCATCCCTGGTCTGTATCCCTCATTCACCCCCCTCCCCCCACACCCACGCCTACCCCTAAACGTAGAATAATGTATGAGGCACGGACCACTACATGGAACTTCAGGTTTGTTCTACTCCCCAAATTAATACAATAACATAGTTTCCAATTTGTGAGGTACACTCAGAAAATGTAATTAAAAACAGAGACGTCAAATTATACGAATCAATATTATACATATGCAGACAAATAAATGAACACAAAGTCCACGTCTTTCGGCCTATCAGCCTGCCAGACATTGCGGGGAAAACAATACCCGGCAGTTAATTAAATTGTCTTTTTTCTTCCAAAAAATCACTACTTTTTTTTTGCAAACAAGTAATCGAGTTCCTGATTCTGTGTTTTGTCGTTGCTATGGTAACAACGTATTTGTCGTCGCAGGCCTCCTTCGGGCCCCAGTTCTGGGACAGGCTGGACGTCAAGTTGCGAAAATTAGCTCAGCTGATATCATGATTGGTGCCAGTGCGGATGATCAAAGTTCGAATGCCTGAGGGGGCTTAACAAAAGTTAGACCACCCGGAAGATTACTTGCTTTTAATCGAGCGCTATTGGCTAATATCCCTCTATCTTATTCGACAACCTTGTTTCGAAAAGGGCATTAAATCCACGATTCAAATTTTATCATACCTCTAGAAGAATTTTTTTTTCTTAGTTAACTGTTGCTGTGCTTCATCAAAAATAATTAATGGAGAAGAATACTTAAAAGCATTACTAAGAGATTCTTTTCAACTACAACATTGGCAGCTATTTGCATACATCTACATACACAAATACTGCAATTTCTTGGGGAGTAAATAGCTCCATTTGCATGACAATCATAAGCATTTATTGGCAAATTGAGTTACCTCGACCTCTTTAGGCGCACAATCCTACGAAGCAGACAGGCCGAAACACTTTTAGCTTCTAGATGATTTTGGTTTAAGTCATATCAGTCTAATGAAAATGAAGTGCCTTTTGTATACCTGTATGTGTTTTCCCCAAGCTCTCTGTAAAAAAAACACACACACACAAAAAGAAATACTTCAAAATAACATATATTATTATAGTAACTTCCATAGTTTAAACAAGAGGCACTAAATTGATAAAGTTTGGTGTTTTCATGTTGTAATGGTAAAAATAGAAAAGCCAGATCAAACAAACATTCAGTTGGTACACAAAATATGCGAGACTTGCCAAGATACAAATTAATTAAAGTCAGTAAAGAACAATGTGCACATTATCAATCACTGACAATTGAGCGTCACTAGCAATAAAAACTTGTTTTGTGTTTTGACAGAACCTTGCCTCCTAGTTGAACCAATCAGGGTTTTCTTTTGGGGCGTAATAGAGGACAAAGACAACGATCTTCTTTTCCATTCATCGCTAGATGTCTGACTGATAGGCCGAAGAACAACTTTTCTTCTCTTTAATTTAGGTAAGAATGTGTATGCCGCCCCGGCCTTTTCATACAACAAGTTAGATCATTGGGTCGCTTTTAAGGACAAGCGGGCTAACCCAGATTTCGGGGGTTTCCAGAAATCTTGACCTACACTAAAAGTGAGCATTGCCCTACCTTTTGGGGAAGTTTGGTTCCATTGGTGCGTATATTTTGTTGGTTATAGAGAAAACTCTCCCTGTTTTTGAAAGAAACTGAACAAGGGTCAAAAACTTTACCTTCAATTTTCTCAAAACATCATTTTCGGGACAGCCCCCTTGTCCTTAAAAGCGACCATTTAAGGGAGGCAATTGGACCGTGCTGCTTATGGCTAACTCAAGCTGAGTAGGATATAGCATCACAGCAGGAAGTCGGGAGTTCTCGATAAACAGGACGTCCCCTCTGAGGAATCTAACTCAATGTCTTGTGTGCACGAGGGAATTACCGAACGCCAGAGACACCGGCATGCAAGGTTCGTTAGGGGCGATAAGGAGGGAGTCTTGAAAAAAAAAACAAAGTGAAGAGTTCGATTTCTGTGCCAACCTCATTGGGCTTTAGGTACTTATGAAAAGTGTTTAACCAGTTCTCCCAGCCGCAAAAAGGGTCAGATTTGTAAGGCAGTGTGAAATGTCTCAGGTCATGTATTTAGTAATATCTTCTCTATTGATGTTATATCGTATTTTATATAATGAAAAATTATTGTACCCTTACATTTTACATGGCATTCAACCTTTATTTATCTACGAGGATGCATATAAGTGGTAGTCGCGTAAATACACGAATAACGTAATACATAAATCTTTGAATATTACACGATAATCAAAAACAAAGACAATCCACCATTGTTGGTCACCACTGTGTAACGCCCTGTTCTTTCAGCTATGGTTTTTGTGTAATGCTTAAAGACATAGCCCAGTGACCACCCACTGAAATGCAATCTCACAGACATATTATACATAACATTATTGTAAGCCTAAGCTCACACGCCACTCAGCCATTAGACCCCCTATGGCAGCTCTTGGGGAATCTCATTTTACTTTTTATCCTTGCAGCTCCGAACCTATACTGATCAGTGGACGCTGTCGTTTTCTAAGGGTAAAGAACTGATAGAAAACCGAAGGCTCAATTGTGGAATATTTTATAGCAATACGCAGCTGTCGAAACATACAATTGTATAATAACATAATATTATTTTGCTCAAAGCCATGACAATCCGTCTCTGTCATGTTCTTTGGAATAATGAATGCTACCCTAGTTCAAAATAGATCTCAACTTTGGCAGCTATTTTCTCGACTCTTCTGCCCCTAAATTCAGGTGACCCCAACTCCTTCAATCGCAAACATATCGACTTATATTCAAGATAAATATGTATTATTTTCAGGGAAAGCAAAACAAGGCTTAAGATGATATCAATAACTCCACACACCCACAAATTTGACAAGCGCCTAATACCACGCGTGGAGGCACAAATGGCTTGAATATTATTTTGAACAAATAAAACCACTGAAGTGCATGAACCTCTTCCACATGTGTATCTAAAAACATGTGTACATATACCGACGCCCGTGGTGTAGTGGTTGCTACGCCAGTGCATACAAAGAACGGTACCGCTCTCGCGTTGGAAAATTTTTTTTCATGAAGCACCTTTGTGTTTTTGCTGATGCAACAGACCCCTCCCTTTGATTCCAACTTTGTATTGACGATCAGGGTTGAAGCGATCAGCCTCTCACATGATTGTGAGCCGTGCTGAGTAAACGAGTTACTTCTCGCAATCCACGAATGGAGATATTGGCCGAAAAATCTACACTAGGGTCAAATTTGTAGATTTTCTATTGATACAACTGTATTCTTTATGTGTAACATGCCTGTTGTTATTTCATATTTACTTATGTATTTTTTAAAATCTTTTAAGCGTGATGTATCTATTTCCATATGGCTCGAATCCAAGAGGTAACTCATTTTGTTAGCACGTTTCACAAATTTACTATCAACCGCGCTAGGGTACATCAATGAGGGTCCTTAATGCAGTTCTCACATTGCGAACTGTCTATGTCAGGCCAATAATTCCAACACAACTCGTGGCAACTCACCTCATATTGTACCGAATGGCTGCACAGTAACATCCTCCTGAATGAATAGGCCTACACGAAATTAGACATTATCAGAAAGTTGTGCGCAGTGAAAAGACAGCCCTCTGTGAGGATATTCACCCCAATCGCTGATCTTGAATTGCCTTAACAATTCCGTCTAGACGTTCACTATCCTTCCTATCACACCTTAGACAGATCTATATTTTTCATTTTATAACTTCTCTGTCTCATCCCATATTTTACTTTCAACTTGCCCCCCAAAACACCAGTCTAATTCCCACATTTTACCCTCTCTCCCCCCCCCCACCCCCCAAAAAATGTAAAAAAGAAAATTAAATTGTAAAAAATCAGTTTATTTCTTGCTCACCATTTAGCACCCGCAACCACACCTTGACCACTACCCTTCAAGACAAACGTCTTGTCTCATGCTCTAGTCACATTCCCAACACGTGGAATCTTAACATAATAATAATATGCTGTTCTTTTTTATTCCTTGAATTTGATGGCATTAGTCACACTGAAATCGGGTAAACAACATTCAATAAGTTCAAAATGTAAATGATTTCCAATCAATATCTCTTTGGTCAGATCTATGATCCCAGCCACGTAGACAACAAAGGAAAAGAAATACACCCAGCTCAACTTTGAAACTAGATATTGGGTTTGTTAATATTAATTCATCCGGGGACTACTTTTTGTTACACCTGAAATAACAAAACTTTTGGTCGTAAAAAAAAAAAGCAATAACCAGGAAGTAAATTTTCCGACTTGACAAATAACATTGATCTTGATTTTCGTAGAGTATCTGTCAAAGCATGTCTGGCCTTGCCTCGGGGGCTCTGTGAAAACGCAGTTTCTCCTGCAAACGTGTGCAAAAGACAAAAGAAATGAAAACAAGGATGTTTTTGAACAGACTGGTATAAATGACCGTGTCACATTTCGCTAAGGGGCAGATTTGTTTATTTTTTGTATACAAATCAGAACGCTATAAAAATAATGTCAATCAATTTTATTTTCTGAATGCCGCATTCTTGGTGCTGTTGGGGATCTAGTCATCAGACAAACTGCGGTGCGGCTTGTTTTTCTTAATATTGTATTACTTCTGGCTCTTATGAAGTATTTTT
>NW_004798237.1:53988-56843 GCF_000002075.1 Aplysia californica | reverse complement strand
AAACGTCTTGTCTCATGCTCTCGTCACATTCCCAACACGTGGAATCTTAACATAATAATAATATGCTGTTCTTTTTTATTCCATGAATTTGATGGCATTAGTCACACTGAAATCGGGTAAACAACATTCAATAAGTTCAAAATGTAAATGATTTCCAATCAATATCTCTTTGGTCAGATCTATGATCCCAGCCACGTAGACAACAAAGGAAAAGAAATACACCCAGCTCAACTTTGAAACTAGATATTGGGTTGGTCAATATTTATCCGGGACTACTTTTTGTTACACCTGAAATAACAAAACTTTTGGTCGTAAAAAAAAAAGCAATAACCAGGAAGTAAATTTTCCGACTTGACAAATAACATTGATCTTGATTTTCGTAGAGTATCTGTCAAAGCATGTCTGGCCTTGCCTCGGGGGCTCTGTGAAAACGCAGTTTCTCCTGCAAACGTGTGCAAAAGACAAAAAAAATCAAAACAAGGATGTTTTTGAACAGACTGGTATAAATGACCGTGTCACATTTCGCTAAGGGGCAGATTTGTTTATTTTTTGTATACAAATCAGAACGCTATAAAATGTCAATCAATTTTATTTTCTGAATGCCGCATTCTCGGTACTGTTGGGGATCTAGTCATCAGACAAACTGCGGTGCGGCTTGTTTTTCTTAATATTGTATTACTTCTGGCTCTTATGAAGTATTTTTGTGAAAAGTAAACACATGTATATTATGTTTTATTTCAATTCCCAGAGGCTTTCTTGTTCAATCCTCCTCCTCCTCCTCATCCTCCTCCTCCTCCTCCTCCTACTCCTCCTCCTCCTTTCCTCCTCCTCCTCCTCCTCCTCCTCCTCCTCCTCCTCTTCCTCCTCCTATTCCTCCTCCTTCTCTTCCTCCTCCTCCTCCTCCTCCTCCTCCTCGTTCTCCTCCTGCTCATCCTCCTCCTTGTCCTCCTCCCCCCTCCCTCCCCAAACCAAACAGTAACACTTGTCTAAGCTATGTGAAATTCTCCATGCTTGTCCGGCTTTCCTTTTGTTGCAAGGGACGTACGGCGACTGACAAAGTGGCAACTACACCATCGATAACAACCAGAAACGCAACAATAAGAATGATAACAACGATAATTTTTTACTATTGACAGTAGCAACAGTGATAACAATAGGCGATACTACTACTACTACTACTACTACTACTACTACTACTACTACTACTACTACTACTACTACTACTACTACTACTACTACTACTACTACTACTACTACTACTACTACTACTAGAAAAAGAAGCAGATTAGAAGAAGAAGAAGAAGAAGAAGAAGAAGAAGAAGAAGAAGAAGAAGAAGAAGAAGAAGAAGAAGAAGAAGAAAAATGATACTAATACAAATAAAAGTAGTGCTTGCGGTCAATTTGAAAGTGTCCTGTATTCGTATTTCGTATTATTGATCTAAATCACATTATCCTGTTATGATAAACCTCCTAAGTTTTCGTTTGTTTTTTTAAGGTTGATCTGTGTATGCATTTCTTTTATTGTAGGACGTAGGAGTATGGAAAGGCCAATGCCCTTGTCAAAAAGAGGATCTTAACTTGATTCTTTTCTAAAAAACGATCTTTCTAAATAAATGCATATTATTACTTTTTGGAGAAGAGCAAACTATAGGAAATCGCAGCGAGTCTTACGTGTGTCGTTATTTTTATCTTATTATTCATTTTTGGGGGTTGGTTCTTCTATGGGAGACAAGAGAAGGGTTATTCTGTAACATCTCCGGTTCTTCTTTTAGCTCTTGGATTACACTGCAGTGATATTCTGAAATATACGCTTGTACTGGTTTCACAATGTCTAAAATACTGTGTTTATTCACCACTTCTCTCTCTCTCTCTTTCTTTCTCCCTTCCTCCCCCTCTCTTTCTCTCTCTCTCTTTCTTTCTCTCTCCCCCACTCTCTTTCTATCTCTCTCTCTCTTTCAAGCTCGCTCTCATTCTCTCTTTTTCTCTTTCCCTATGTCTCTGTCTCTCTCTCTCTCTCTCTGTCTCCCTCTATCTATCTATCTATCTATCTATCTATCTATCTATCTATCTATCTATCTATCTATCTATCTATCTATCTATCTATCTATCTATCTATCTATCTATCTATCTATCTATTTATCTATCTATCTATCTATCTATCTATCTACCTATCCATCCATCTATCTATCTATCTATCTATCTATCTATCTATAAGTCTCTCTCTCTGTCTCTCTCTCTGTCTCTCTCTCTGTCTCTCTCTCTGTCTCTCTCTCTGTCTCTCTCTCTCTCCCTCCCTCTCTATCTCTCTCTCTGTCCCACTGATCGTACCTCACAAATCATCAAACAAAGAAAACGTTTTCAAACATGTATGAAACTTTCATAACAATATCTCTCACTCTTTTTTCCAAACACTTTTACTACCAAATTGATAAGTCCACTGTCTGCTCACCAGCAATATATCAACCAAACCAATTTTCCTGTGCGTTTTGTAATTTAGCGTCACATCTTGCTGTGGTCATGACATTAACTTTCTCTTACAGTGAACTCTGCAACCTTCTCTTAAATCTTTGTCAGCTCTACAAGCAGTCATCTTTGCTCTCATCTCCAGAGGATCAACGCATAGGACACTTTTGACAAATCTTCACTCTGTGGAAAAGGGCAGGGTCAAACCTTCGGCGTCACAATCAGTTTTGAATTCCGCGCTAAATCGGGCATGGCTTCACCAGCATTGCTATACTACGATACATTAAACAGGCAAATAGATGAGTCCAATGTGTTAAAGCTTTCTGTAGATTGTACCGCACATTTCTGCACCCAGGGTTCGAGGATTGGGGAAAGGGAGAGGGCGAGGGCGG
>NW_004798237.1:52805-53888 GCF_000002075.1 Aplysia californica | reverse complement strand
GGGGTGGCTAAAAGAAGATTGATAATCTGTTCTGCATCTCATGAAAAAAAAATCCCTCATTGGGCCCAAAAGATATGAGTAAGGCAGCGTGGTGGAATCAGGCTCTCGTCCAAATAATAAAAGTGAAGAAACTTGCTCTTTTCTGTTGGTTTGTGAATTTTTATCAAATTTTTGTTCTTTGGCAAAACACCTTTCATACCCTTTAAAGAACTCATTTCTGTGTGAATTTTTCTGAAAAACGTTGATTAAAGGCACAAAAAATAACTAATCTTTGGCGGCCATTTTCTCACAAATGTTACCTCTGAAAACAGGTGACCCCCATTTCACTCATTCGCAAATATCTCGACTTGTATTCAAGATGAATGGAAATATTTTTCATCCCAATAAACACAAGTGAACAACTTTTAAGACTATAACAATAACTCTACATGCCCAAAAATTGACGAGAGCCTGATTCCACCACGCTGCCTCATATGAAGTCTTCTGAAATGTACTCGTTGGGTTTAGCGGGTAATAAGACAGCAGTCCATTGAGTCTCGACTGCGAATTATTTTTGATCAGTGGCTATTTTTGCCGCATTTCCATAAAGTATTAGCATGTTTTAACCTTATCCGTCCGTCGTGTTTTACTGGTTTATCCATACGACGTGGGGAACTCAGTACCATCACTTTCCAAAGAGGAAATTTACTCGTTAATCCGATCCGTACGCTATGCATAGCAGTCTGTCAAAATGATTTTTTGAGAAATGCTTAAAGTTTCAAAGAGATCTTCGTACTAGAAGTATTATAAAATGTGAAGAATACAACCCCGGGGGTAAAGAATGATCCCATTATTTATATCTTTTTATATACATTATAAATCTGTACATCCAACAAAGTGTGACGTAAGAACTGCCAACTATCTGACGAAGACACTGAAAACATTTTTAAAAAGCAATTCCTTTGTCCCGTAAAATTGGGTTGTTCGGTCCAGCAGACAGCCTGACAGCACAAGTACTGTAGCCGTGAAATTCAAGAAGTCGCTTTTGTCGTCTCTACCCTTGTGTTTAAAACTACGACGTCAATCTTTTTTTTTCGGGGGGTG
>NW_004798237.1:50736-52115 GCF_000002075.1 Aplysia californica | reverse complement strand
CTCTCTCACTCTTTTTTTTTCTCTCCCTCTCTCTCTCTCTTTCTCTTACACACACACATTCTCTCTCTCTCTTACACACTCTCTCTCTTTTCTCTCTCTCTCACTCTTATACTCTCTCTTTTCTCCCTCTCTTCTCTCACCCCTTCTTGCTCTCTCTTTTTCTCTACCCCACCATCTCTTTCTATCGGTACATAGTGGATTATTCCCAAAAGTAAGTACCGTATTTGGCACATACTCAACATGCATTATGTATACAATTCTCCGTCTTAGTCTTGACACTGATAGGCTAACATCATGAAAAGCTTACAAGAGTGTCATCTTCCTAAGACTCCCCCATCCATCCGTCGCCATTTTTTGTACCCCTTGCCAGCCAGTTTGCTCCCCCCCCCCCCCCCCCACTTCTTCATCTACTAACTATTCTCTACTTCAGAATTCTAGATGACCTATTTCTATTCATGTCGTCTGATCCGGAAAATAAGGTCGGTTCAGAAGTCACGCTGGACAATGATCAGTTAACAAACAGAAATGGGCCAGAATAATTTTCACCTCGACGTAATAACATTCCTTATTGATCTACTATAATATAAAAGCTTTTACCACTAATCAGGTCACTTTGGGAACTCTCTTGTGTTGAAAACTATGGAAATTCAAATACGAAAAGAGCACCCAAAGATAATATCACCACTGACGTCAACAACCTGTTTCAACATGCTTTAGGCTGAACTTTCGTTTCGGTAAATTAAGAGCTTTTTCCCAAAAACTTTTGTTGAGGGTGGTTGGCGGGTGCTCTGGTGTGGTTTGCTTCTTCTTTCCTATCAAACATCTATCTTCCTTATCTCCCCGTCTTCTTTTTTATGTTTGTTACTCTCTTGTAACACCTCTAATCTTCTGGCCCTCATATGACCTTATGCAGTTGCGAGCTCCCGTAAAACCTCCGCTAAAACTAAACTAACACTTTTGTTTTTGGCTTATTGTGTCGCGGTGTGTCAGACTGGCACAAGATAGAGAAAACTTCGTCCAGTTTGTTTACAGTCTGTCTGCATCTCTTGCTTAACTCGATAAGGGTCTTATAAGTACATGTATTATTATTATTATTATTCACTTAGCACGCACCCACACCCCCAGCCCCACACCTCACTTTACTACTGTATATTGAAGCACTTGTCAAAGACACACTGGAATAAAGACAGGAAAACCAAAAAGAGGGCAATATTTTTTCATTGCTCGTTTGAATAAAGAGAAGCACATCGACACGATTTATGGTCTTTCGGTGCTGGTTTAAAAAAAATAAATAAGAGAGACACAAAGAAACAATAGAGGTTAAGAAAGAAGTGAGACTCACAAGTGACGCCCTCAAACCACCTGCACACCCCCCCCCC
>NW_004798237.1:46314-49670 GCF_000002075.1 Aplysia californica | reverse complement strand
ATTTACAAGAAGAAGAAGAAGAAGAAGAAGAAGAAGAAGAAGAAGAAGAAGAAGAAGAAGAAGAAGAAGAAGAAGAAGAAGAAGAAGAAAATTTATAGCAATAATAAGAAAAAAAATAATAACAACAACAATAACCATTGCAATAATAATAAATATTCTTCTAAAAAGACAAGAAGCGTGTTGGTTTATGGTGAGTGCTATATATCCGGTCATCTTGAACTCACGGTTCAGTTCATTCGCCCCGGCTGCCACAAGTGTTCAGTGACGTAACCACACACTCATTTACGCCAGCCAATATGCAGCAGCAACAACAGCCTCTCAGCTGATGGGAATGCTCAATGCTGCACTTAGCCGCTGTGATGGCTGGAGGGTCATTAAGGGACACGTCTCCTACGTCTCTTACACACCGGTGTTTCTTACGTTGGGTGCAGTTTTCCTGGACCGTGTGGCCTGAATACTCCTGAGGGACGTCATATTTGGTGTCGGTGGCCTAGTCGTTAGGTTCTCAGACTCGCAACGCTAAAGTCGTGGGTTTAAATTCCGTCACGGAAAGGCACTTTACACGAATATTCCTCAATTCACATAGGTGAGAATGGGTACCCAGCTATAGATAGTGAAAGATCTTGTCAGTTTGTTAGTGTTTGAGAGCTTCAGCATGCTTCCCGTGAAACTGATAATGTTTCTGAGGGCTCACTGGTCTGCTGGCGTTAAGATTGCTGTCGAGAGAGGATGTTCTCTTTAAAAATGTTGTTTATAATAACAATTATTCTTAACTTAGAATTTCCATGTTGTATCAGACATTTTTTTGGCCGTTTTGAGTTACTAAGGGCATAAGGTCAGAAACCAATTTTTACTGTTCTATCCGCTCTATCAAAGTCGTAAGATTATTCGGAGTATTTATTAAGATATTTAAAGAATTGCACTCCAAAGCTCTTGAAAATATATATAAAAATCATGTTTTAACGTCAAATTTCTCAAAGCTAGGTACTGAGGACGTAGAACTTTATAATTCAAAGTAGCAGGATGTTAAGTGTCGACGTTGTGTCATTTCCATTAGTCTGCTCAGGTGTGTATGAGCACCCGACCATAGAGAGCAAACGATGTCAGTATATCTGTCTTTCAGCGCCTGTAAACTGGCTGCATGAATCGTATGCTTCTCAGAAAGCTGAAATTGTTTCAGAATGCTATCAAGTCTGCTGGGATAATAATATTATAGAATGTAAAACACATAAAGCTTACTGTTAAGAGGACATTTTCGGAAAATGTCATTTATAGTCATTATCATTAAGTATGAGGCGGGTTTGACTCTCCCGTACAAGTTTTGTAAGGATATTGGAAAGCTGACCTATCTTATTTAAGTAGATCAACATGAACATTCTACCTTCTAGAGTACACTTTGACTTCGAATTCAATAAAGACACCCCCCCCCACACCGAAGACAGAAAAACAACAACAATATAATATAAGAGAATAACACTACAATAAACACAAATAACAACAAAACAATATCAAGAAAACGACAAACAAACAAGACGACCCGCTGTGGCATACCTTTTTATTGTCTGGGCTCACTTTTGCTAAGTTTATAAGGCTAAAATGTCCGTATCGTTCATCTAGACAATAATATTATCTCACTACCCTAGAGATCCCCACCTCCCATCAAATTAATGAAATCGCCCACGAGTGAGAGATACCGCACAGGTTGGCAAACACAGACCTTAGCTATTTAGATGGTGGCGATAAACAACAACATCAAAAGAGAATGGTTGTAGTCCTGGCCCAAATGCTTGCTAACTCGTCGTAACTGTATCCCATTTCAGGCAGATAAAAGTTCGTTAAGAGTAGAGTGAAATTGTACTGAAGTAAACTATAATATTTCAAAGGAAACTAAAGGCATTTTAAGGCGTGCTATACCAAAAAATATTAAGAAAGCAAGAGGTGAATGCGTGTGGGGAGAGAGGGAGAGAGTGGGAGAGAGACAGGGTAGGGGGATGGTGGTAGAACAATCTTAATGTAAACGTATTTACATGTTGAATTGAAAGTGAGAGGAACTGTCGTCTGGGTTAATTTCCTACGATGATCGAAGATATTATTGTTCTGAGGTCTTCAGAGACGGATGATGAGGTAAGGAAATTGACGGAGCCCAAGCTCGTGATCTTATAATGCAGAAACTGCAACACAAAATTAGCGGTGCAAAAATGTTCTGGCAGGCAAGTGCGTCACCTCAGGAGAGGGAAAGTTAGCGCCGTCTACTGCCTACATCTTCTTTTCCTCCTGAGATGTTTAAGGTCATAATCACAGTATGATGGACTAGCTATTTCATGTGCTATTAGTGTTGCTCGCAGAGTTGGTGGTGGTTTGGGGTGGGGGGATTTACGTCGGCTGGTAGAATAGGCTGTGCATGATGTTATCTTCTCATATAGACATGACCGGTCAACAGCTGTGAAACTGCGATGTATATACGTGAGGCATCGTGGCGAAATCAGGCGCTTGTCAAGATAATAAATTAATTTGAAGAAATCGGCATTCCTCCTCTCGTTTAGTCATTTTTATCGAATTTGTGTATGTGGGGGGAGGGGGTGTTGCGGTACACCTTTGATGTCCATTTAAAAACACATTCATGTGTGGACTTTACTGGAAAACGTTGATTAAAGGAATACAAATTAAGTAAATTTGCTGTTTGAGAGGACTCCCTAACTTTGGAAGTCATCAAAGTTTGCAGGCTATCGCTAATTTTACTTCTGAAACCAGGCGACCTCATCTACATCAATCGTAAATGTTTTGACTTCGATTCAAGAAAAATGGGTATTTTGTCATCTAAAAAATGACAAATAAACACACTTTTAGATGATATCAATAAGTTCATATGCTCAAAAATTGACGAGCGCCTGATTCCACTTCGTCGTGACTCAGATAAAAATAATGTATTGATTAAAATGAGCTGTTGATTAACAGCGGCTGTGGTAAAACTGTAACGGTTAGACTATTTGCCGCTGCATACAGAGTATGTGAGTTTGTGTGTTAACGAAACATGTCGTTATGTCCCATGTGATGTGTCTAACTCATCCCGGGTTGGCACCGACATGCAGGGTGTAACCCGCCTCCCTCGTACACAACCACAGACCAGACTGTCTATGGGGATGCAAAACATTTTTCTGTCATTACAAAATCGTGGACACTGAGTCTGTAGGACGATGATGCTGCGGAAATAACGCCTTTTTTAAAACACACGTTGAGGTTGTTCTCCAAGCCAGCAAAAGAGGGTCATAAAAATCAGCCACACTTATCTATTTCAAGAATGCTCCCCTTGCTCCCCGCATCTCTAACAACCAAACTCCCCATTCCCCATTTCCCTC
>NW_004798237.1:43977-46150 GCF_000002075.1 Aplysia californica | reverse complement strand
ACACACACACACACACACACACACACAAATAAAAATTATGATCCACTCTGAAAAGAATTGGGCGTGCAGTCCATAATACTCGTATAGATCTAATAGCGTTCCACATTCCAAAAACACGGGCTCAATTGTAGAGAAAATGATATCCCCGTCTAGGGATGAGAAGGTTGTTTTGTCAACTTTTGGTTCTACTCGGTTGTCGTGTAACGGAAAAAGCGCCAATAATGGTAATGAGCAGAAAAGGCCAAAGCCAAATCTCTAACCGTGATTAAACTGCCACACACAACAAATAAGTCATAGCAAAATAACCAATGTTTTTTGGGCTGTTTTCATTTTGCTTTGCCCTCGTTCGTTCGCTGATTGTGACTCGTACGTAATCCTGGAAGAAAGTGTTCATCCGTCAATATGAATCAGAGTGACATTATTTGCTGCATCCTATACAATATTATGACGTAGTGGAAATTGTCAATCCAGAAATAAAAAGGTCCTCTCGTACTCAGCACACATTGAGGTTAATAACACATTTCTCATTTTTTAAAAACTATTCGATGTTTAAAAAAAACAACTGACATATGAATGGAGTATATGATGATTTATTTTTTCATAATGAAGCCCAGCTTTGGAAAATGATTTTTCTTTAGACTGACCGTCTTTTGGCTTTCATTCCACACTCATTTATAAAGCTAGTAAACTGATTGGGGGACTACACTTTGATCTTAGCCAAAAGCTGAGAAGCGATAGATTGCGGGACATTTTTATAATCCTCAATACTATGTTCTAAACACGTTGTGGGGGCTCTCGTGGCCTAGAGGTTAATGTGTTCACCTCTCATTCAAAGGTTCCGGGTTCCATTCCGGGCAGCGAGTAAATAAATTTTCTTTTCTAAAAATAGTCGCCTTTCACCTCTTTTCCTGCTCTCTAGCAATGATCTGTCGTCTGCTTTAGTCTCCATTTTCTGCCCCCCCCCCCTCCCCATCACCTCCTTTGCCCCCTCTTCTGGGCTCCAGACTCTTTCTGCTGCCTTTCTACTGCTACTCCTTGGCTCCTTCTTACTGCTGTCTTTCATCCACACTCCTGATCTTCTGGTAGGAAAGATCTACCCCTAGCCTTCACAGACAAGGGAACAAAATCTTGGAGGTCTTGTTTGCAAGTTGCGCGCGTTAAAGATCCCTTGGTGGTCAAAAATCGATAAGAGTAGGCTTCGGCCGCCACCCGGGCAAAATCCAAAATTTCCTACCAACTGAAAACGTTTAGTGTGTCCGCGCGCATCATTTGACCTTATGCAGTTGCGAGCATCGTAAAAGACGCACCAAAACAAACAAACAAAACACGCTGTGTTGCTATAAGAGTAATCGGTACGAGATATTACTCGTGTAGCGGAATCGAAGCACTCACTGGGAATCGTTTTTTTCCCGTAGATAAGTATGGATCTCTTCTCTCCCGCCCTCAGATTCCCAAACCTGTGGGGGTGTGACAGGGAGATAACTCGTAGTGGAGTGGCGTGGGGGAAGAGGGTGAGGGTGGAAGAGTTGTCTGTTCGTGTCAGTTCTTGTGCTCTGTCCAAGGTGTTAACCGATGGGATACTCAGAACTCTAGGTGAGTGCGCTAGAGAACGCGAGGACGATAAAACAACTGTGTTTGCTGTTTTGTTTTGGGGGTTTTTTCGCTCTGTTTTTGGTGTGGAGTTTTAGTCTAGATCTATTGTACAATTCTTTATGAAAGTAGACTCCCCAAGTCTTGTAGAACTTTTTATTTCAAGTTCTATTAGTACAATTCTTTACGTAGTTGACACTATAAGTGTTGTTAAATTATTTTTGTCATAATCTCTAAGTACAGCTCTTTACGACAGTAGACACCAAATGTCTTGTAGAAATATCTCAGTCAAGATCTATAAGTTATTCTTTTACAACAGTAAACACCATATTAAGATTTGTAGAATCATTTTCGTCAAGATCTATACGTACAATTCTTTACAATAGTAGGAACTATAAGACTTGTAAAATTACGTTTGTCAAGATCTATAAAGACAATTTTTAACGTTAACAGACACTCTACGTCTTCTAGAATTCAGCGCGCTTGTCTCATACAGAACAATAAGGATTTTGGTCATAACAAAGGAGTTTTGCAGATGTAAATACAGAAACACATGGAATAATAATAATAGTAATAATAATAA
>NW_004798237.1:42112-43820 GCF_000002075.1 Aplysia californica | reverse complement strand
ATAATAATAATAATAATAATAATGATAAACAGCATTAACATTTGTATAGCCCATATCCCAGCTTGACAGCAAGCTCTAATCACTTTACACTATAGTATTATACCTCAGACCTTAGAACACTCAGAAACATTTTCAGCTTCTCGGGAAGCACACAGTGCAAGCAGCTGATTAAGCGCAAAAAAACCTAACACACTGACAAGATATTTCCCTGTCTATAGCAGGGTACCCATTCCCACGCCGGTGAAGAGAGGGAAATTCGAGTAAAGTGTCGTTCCCAAAGACACAACGTCGGGACCCTCACGGGATTCGAACCCACGATGTTACGGTTGCGAGTCTGAGAGCCTAACCACTAGACCATGTAAATACAAATGTTTTTGTGTCCTATTCGATCTTCAGATGGGTTACATTTCCTACTAATGAGCAGTAGATCAGTTAGTTTCATTTTATTTCAACAACCTATTGCTCTGGTGTGGTTCGCTCCTTCTTTCCTTCCAAACATAATATCGTTCTTATCTTTCCTGTTTACTGTGTTTGTTTCTCTCTTATAGCGCCTCTAATCTTCGGCACTTATATTATGACATAGCCGTTACAAGTGTCGTAAGACGCTTCCTGAAACTAAACAACCCATTGGTAAAGCTGTGTGATGTGGGATGAACGTTAAGTGATTTTTTGTGCCTTTTACAAACTTTTTATGTAAATGATTGTTGTTGCTTTTTGTACACCTTTGTGTGAATGATTATCGCTACTTTGTACTCACTGAAAGTGCAAGAGGATATAAAAAAAACTCTGATAATAATTGTACTTTCATGATTGATGGAATGTTTTAGCTTCTACTTATGTAATGAAATTTAGCTCAAGACTTGGTTGGATATACAGTTGTGTATTCATTGTACCCTTTGAACACTCACTGAGTCAAACAACATCATCCGAACTCAAGTGGCTCATATTTACTTTTCTATCCAAGATCTCAAGAGACAAATCTTTCAGTTAGTCTGTCAGTCTCAGCTTTCCAGTCTTCACCATTATTTATTTCTCTTCATTCCGGCTCCCAGTTCGTTTATTTCTCACGTGTGTATCTTTACTGTCTCCTATTTAATAACGACAGTTTCCATGCTGAGCCTTTAAGTTGTGTTCTTGTCACCATAACGCTATTGACTATCGTAGTTTTTAATCTTTCACTAAGCTACTGCCTTGTCATTTCCTTTACGCTGAGTGCCAATCAAAGGCATGGAGAGCTGATTAAAATAATTCAGTTTTGCACTCATTCAAAAAAGCGTTTTGCTCATGGTCGTAGGGGATCTTTTTAGACTGTCGAAATTACAGTTAGAGGATTTTGACGTATGTCATACCTAAATCTGACCACACTACTGTCATTTCCCTTTTCGTTAGGGTCTCTACACTGATTGATACTAGTAACAATACTTACTATGTTATGATAATGACCAGTTGACAGTGTCAAAAAGGTGTTTGTACATTTTCAAGCATTTTCTTTTTTTGTACCAATGGTGTCTGAGCTCATTAAACCTTATAAAAGAAATACATTTGTTACTGCTAAAGTTACACAATGTCTTAAAGCCTGAACAATACGTGTGTCAGAAAACAATTTAAAAGAGTGAGATCAATGAAAGCGTTTGCACAAGAGAGTAAAAAGAAGCAAGAGAGAGAGAAAGAGAGAGCGAGAGAGAGAGAGAGAGAGAGAGAGAGAGAG
>NW_004798237.1:39022-40944 GCF_000002075.1 Aplysia californica | reverse complement strand
ATTTTATATATACATATATTTATATATTACTTATATATGATATTTACAATAAACTTTTAAACAGGGTCAACCAAATGTTAATGTCACCAAACCTGTGTTTCCTTCTATAATGCGGCGAAACGTTCCTTTGTATTCAACAGCTGTGTAATCTGTAAAAGCTCCTTTAAAATATGGATAGACGAGTATCTTTGTAAAGGCTTATTTCTTGAGGTTACCACGTTTTTACAGTCCTGTTTCTGCAACCGTTTGATTGAGCTTTATTTTGCTTTCGGAATAAAATAGATGTAGAAATCTATAGTTAAGTTAAAAAGCATTATTGATTATTTTTTATGCTCCGGAGAGGATCGGATGTTTTAAAGAATCAATTTTTAATCCTCAAATAAATTGTCAGAACCCACACCATTTGTTGAATATCTACATATTTTATATACAATGATAGGCATTGCTAAACTTTGATAGGAATAAAAATTATTATAGAGACTTAGAGAGAGAGAGGGAGAGAGAAAGAAAGAAAGAGAGAGAGAGAGAGAGAGAGAGAGAGAGAGAGAGAGAGAGAGAGAGAGAGAGAGAGGGGGGGGAACTGTGGCAAAGGAAGGCCGTGAGACGCTAAAAATTGAGATAACATTTCTAAAATATGACACCAATGTACTTGTCTGCTGTGTTCTAATTCTACACAATTTTGAAGAACCCCAAGCTTGCAACCATACACTTTTTCTGTTCTCTTGGCTCATCTTCTTCGATAATGGATTTTATGAATTCACACTTGTTCACAAAGGTTATCGTTCAATCTGTTCGAGTACATCCGTCTCCATTAACAAAGAGTGCATTCGATCATGTAATACATTTGTAGTCTAGACTCTAGACTCGAGACTTTTACACAAAAAAGTCCTGCTTTAGAAATTGAACACTATCTTGTAACGTACAGGAGACGAATTCTTGTAAGGTCTTCAAAAAAAATTAATGTACTTTGGCTTCCGCTTCCGGCCTGCCCAGATCTGTTGACGGATTTTGAATACATGGTGAGATAAAGTACAAGTCTACTAACGTAAGACTGTTTGTCTAAGATGAGAGATGAACACAAAAAGTACAAAACTTGAGGCATCGTGGAGAAATCAGGCGCTCGTCAAAATAATGAAATCGAAGAAATCAATATTTTTCGCCAAGTTAGTCAATTGTTTTCGAACTTATTTTTCACTCAACTCTTTTTATATCAATTTTAAAACGCAGTTCTGTGTAAATTTTAAAGAAAGATGTAGACCAAATGCACACAAATGTATATTATCATGTTTTGCAGTTTCTTAAGATTCAAGCTTTAGGCGTCATCAAACTTTAGCGGCCATTTTGTCGCTATTTTCACCTCAGATATCAGGTGACACCCCCCCCCCTACCCACCCACCCCCTTGCACCTCCTCCACTCGAAAATGCCAATATAGATGGGTAGGTTTTCATCATAAGCAAGGCAAATAAACATGTTTTAATACGATGCCAATAACCCCATATCCCTAAAAATTGACGATCGCCTGATACCTCCACGCTGCGATCCAAATTCTATTCCATCACGACTTGACGTAGCAACAAAAAAAAAAAACCCACCAAAAAAAAAAAGAATAGAACAAAAAAAGAAAAAAAAAAGAAATGTTTTCAAATTAAAAAAGAAGAGATAAGTAACATTTTGGGATGTTTTCGAAGGGGCTTCCTCCATTGTCAAGAGACATGCTGACGGCAAAAGCGACATATAAGCTTACTTAGAAATTATTTCCTGTCTGGGAACTACAAATCTCCATCCCTACCCCAAGCCCTGTCCGACACCGACCTATTATTCACCTTCCACTCCACTTCCCAATCTCTGTCAGTCTGTCTGTCTCCCATCTATCTATCTATCTATCTATCTATCTATCTATCTATCTATCTATCTATCTATC
>NW_004798237.1:28686-38117 GCF_000002075.1 Aplysia californica | reverse complement strand
AGGGGGGATGAAAGCCGAATGACAGATCATAACTAGAGAACACGGAAGGAGGTGAAAGGAGACGATTATAGAGAATACTATTTTGTCACGACGCGGTGTAATTAGGCGCTCGTCAATTTTTGGACATGTAGAGTTATTGATATCATTTTAAAGCTTATTCATCTGTCTTGCTATTGATGAAAAAAAGCCCATCCACCTTGAATAGAAGTCAAGATATTTGAGATTGAAGAAGGTGTGGTCGCCTGGTTTCAAAGGCAGAACTAGAAAGAAAATGGCAGCCAAAGTGTGTTTTTTCCATAACTTGATAGTCCGTTGAAACTGAAAACTTACATTTTTTGTGCCCTTAAACATCTTTTTTTCAGCAAAATCCATACGGAAACGTACTCTTTAATGTGCATGAAAGGTGTTGAGCTAAGAAACCAATTTCGATAAATTTTCCCAAACCTGCGGGTAAAAATGCCAAATATTCACCTTCATTATTCTGATGAGCGCTTGACTTTACTACGCTGCATCACAATTTTTCCGTTATCGTCAGGTTTCCCCTCTCCACGGCAGTGCAACCGACTGAAGTTGTCTTTAGGACATTCCCAAAAGGGGGATATGAACATGTTCTTATGTACAGTAGAATTGCAAATGGGCTGATTTATCAATGTCTTTGTCATACTGTGCCAGAACAACATAGGGGGAACTGCTGCTTTTTCCCCCTCATCCTTACTATTGTCATTTTCTCTCTACTTCTTTCGTATGTTTGTCACTCTCTTGTGAACTGCTATTTCCGAGGTGCCTTAATAGTCGAAGCAGACTTTGTGCTGTTGAGGCTAGAGAGGTGAGCAGAGTAAGCCCGATTCCCCATTTGGACTTCTCCGTTGACATCCATTCCTTGGCGCTCATATGACCGTATGCAGTTGCGAGCGCCGTATAACCTAAATAAAACAACAAGAAAAAACCATAAGGTTTCGGGACCTATGAATGAGAAGGAGAAGAAGAAGAAGAATAAGAAGAAGAAAAAGAAGAAGAAGAAGAAGAAGAAGAAGAAGAAGAAGAAGAAGAAGAAGAAGAAAAAGAAGAAGAAGAAGAAGAAGAAGCTGCTCTCCTCTTTGTTGCACACGTCTCTTCATTCAGTCGAAGTGTTTTGTACTCAATCCTCAAATAACTTGACAAGTACAGATGGCGTCCACAATTTGGGAATATCCTCATTATCTCAAATGGTGAAACTTCCTATCATCAGAACGTATCCTACAACATTTTATGCTGTCGTTGTTCTTTCACATCCAGTGCCAATCACCACTCAGGGTCCTAAATAAACAACGACCAAACAGGACCACCAACCAAGAAAACAAGGTAGAAAACGGCAGTACCGACCGCACAAATTTCCCCCGTAAACTCATTTTCTCCTCGAGGTGGACAGGCCATAGGACAGACAGAAAATTGCCCCTATTCTAGAGATTCCCCAAAACATTGTCTGTAGACACAGGAAAGACCCAGACCGGACATTCTCAAATTTCTCTTCGGTATTTTTACATAGTTTCGCAGTTTAAAAAAACATTTTTTTTTAAATTTAAAAAACCAAAGAAAAAGACTTGTTTTCGTTTTGCACAAACAAGAAACGATTCTCAGAGAGGAGATGAACAAAACAAAGTTTGTGTTGGTTACGATTTTCCACAAGAGTTGTTATAGTAATGGGAGTGGACAAAATGACAAAATACGTTGGTGATTTGAAACGAGCCCCCCCCCCCTGTTTCCCCAATATCAGCCATGTCTACGTTTAATTTCACTTGCATAGTTTGGATTTGCAGGTGTTGGCAGCATGCCAGGTTGAGAAATTAGTGTAATTAACCGATTTGGAACACGGGACAGAAATGCTCACGAAATAATGATAGATAGATAGATAGCGAGATAGCGAGATAGATATAAAGACAGACCGACAGACAGACAGACAGACAGACAGACAGACAGACAGACAGACAGACAGACAGACAGACAGACAGACAGATAGATAGATAGATAGATAGATAGATAGATAGATAGATAGATAGATAGATAGATAGATGGATGGATAGATAGATAGATAGATAGATAGATAGATAGATAGATAGATAGATAGATAGATAGATAGATAGATAGATGGATAGATAGATAGATAGATAGATAGATAGATAGATAGATAGATAGATAGATAGATAGATAGATGGATAGATAGATAGATAGATAGATTGACGTGCAACTTGAGAGACAGAAAGAATAAATCATTTATTACTAATATTGAAACTGTGGCTCATAAAATCACTAAACATCATCGCTATTTTCATTTCCTGATTACATTGCTCTTAAAGAGAACGGACTGAACAAAACCCCTCCGGAATTTCGCACAAAAACAAAGAAAATACAACATTTTTTTCTAAGGTGTAATCTTGCACCCCTTTTTTGCCTCAATGGAACCGAGGCAACTACAATTGGTAAAACACAAAATGGGTAATAGGCCGACATTTTCGTGTGCATCCACGTATTCTTCCTCTGTCATCCACGAGTTTCAGACGAAAGAAAAAGACCAGTTCCAGCATTATATCCATTCTCCAAACGGGGATGCATAATATCTGGACATCAGCAGTTTGCGTGCCATCACAAGCGTTGGCATTAAACACATAATTATAATACCCCTGGGGAACTGTGCTCGTTACCGGGCGAACGTCTTGGGATAACATCTATCATCCCACTCCGACAATCACAATTTTTGCCAGTTTTAGCTGTGGGATTTCTCAGCTCTTCTGTTTGTTTAAAGAAATCATATACGATCTGGTTGAAGAAATCTTTCTTACTGCTGAGTATGATATGTTGTCTAGAGCATTTTAAGTTTCCCAGAGAGCACCCACAGATGTATTCATTCTGGAGGTTTTTTCTCAGAAGGTCATATCTGTGGAAAAATGGAATATAAAATATATAATTGTTTTTCTAATAAAAAAGGAATATAAAATATATCATTGTTTTTCTAATAAAAAAGGAATATAAAATATACCATTGTTTTTCTAATAAAAATGGAATATAAAATGTATCATTGTTCTTCTAATTATCTTGCTCAAGGACAGCAAAGCCTGATTTTTTTTGTTCAAAACCCCACACATCTCTTTAAGCAAGTCAGAACCCCGAGATTGTTGTTGTGGCCTACAATTTTTCTTGATGTTAAACGTGGAGTTCTGGTTTTTATCTTTTAAAAAAGAGAAAGCGACAACCATCATGTCCTTGAGAAGTCGTATTATCAGCGAAATAACAAAGTTTTTGTTGTTGTTATTGTTGTTTGTTGGTATGAGTGTTTTGTCGTTGTTGTTCTGTTTTCTTGGGCTTTTTATTTTGTTTTGGGGAGGGGGGGGTGTTGCTGTTAACTGTAGACAAGGGAGCGTCTTTAGCTCAGCTGATCTGATCTCATGCCAGACGGACTTGCAAATAACCTGCTTTGAGTACCCTAAAGAAAATTCCTCGGCTGAGAATTTTGGAGACGTTTCCAACGCTGTCCGCCCCACATAACAACAACAAGAAAGTTGTTGTTTTCCCCAACTGCTGTATACTATGACACCTTCCAATTTTCTCTCTCATGGTCGTATCTAGTGACTCGCTAGAACCAGCTGTGAGTGTGATTTTTCACAAAGCAGAGGTTTAAACATCTCCTTAATTTAAGCTCAAAGTTCTATGGAGAGGATTAAAGGTGTGAACCGGTCACAACCATTGAGGAGAACGAGGGTGGGGGCAATTGCTTTAAATGGTGCTCTTTACTTTACTTTTTTAAAACTTTTTAAATCCTCTGTTGTCGTTGGGCCTCAATGGGAGATGCAGTTTGCTATGGTAGGCCAGCTCAGCAGCTCTTTCAGTAGGGATATTATGATTTCTTAGGGTTTCCTTGACACGCCTAGTCCACCTTTTGCGTGACCTTCCTCTTCATTTCAAATCTTGAGTGCTCAAAACTTATCAATCAATAATCAATAATACAACATGTTTTATAGATTGACCGCTGCATATGATAACCTTTACCTTCAAAATTTCTTTTAGTCCTCATGCTAACTTATAGATGAAATGTCTCCGCAAAACCCTTGACATCACATGACGAGACTGGCAGAGAAATGAGGAAGTAAGACTAGCTATCGACATAGAGTCCTGCCTGCATTACATAGAAAGACAAAGAATAAAATAGGCCATCTGTTACGTCTGTCACCTAGCCAGCCAGCCTCGAGAGCCTACAACACATAGCACTCAGGCTTTAAAGGAAGAGGAAGGCCACGCAAAAGGTGGATCGAGGGTGTCATGGACACCCTGAGAAAACATAATGTCACAATTGAAAAAGCTGCGGAGCTGGCCTACCATAGAAAACTGCATCTACCCCCGACGCCTAACGGCAAAAGAGGATGAAAAAGTAAAAAGTAAAAGTAACTAACTTACAGAACGTTCAGATGACCTTGTATCCGTCAGATGAAAGAAGCGCAAATAGAAATCGATCACGGTAAAGTGTGCATGGAGTATCCTGACTCGGAAGGTATCAATGAGTCTGGTTTATTGAAATACATACGTCGTATCAAATAATTGGGGCGCCGGTGGCCTAGTAGTTAGGCTACCGAACTCGTAATCGTGAGGTTGTGGGTTCGGGGGTTCGAGGTGCGGGCCCGACGTTGTATCCTTGGGAAAGGCCCTTTACACCGATTTTCCCCACTTCACCCAGGTGGGAATGGGTGCCCAGCTATTGACAGTGAAAGATCATGTCAGTTTGTTAGTATTTGAGCGCTTTACAAGCTGCTTGCACTACAAGCTTCCCAGGAAGCTGAGAATGTTTCTGAACGTTCTATGGTCTTCTGGAGTATAGTTTGAAGCGCATATAGCTTGTTTTCGAGTGGGGACCAGCGCTAAATTCTATTTACTCTTTATTAAATAAACTAGGTTTAAAAAAAACTTTTACTCAAACTGTTACTGGCGTGAAAGTTCATATTTAGTTCATTATAGGGTACGCATCCTTGTTTAAATCCTGATCAAGATGGTTGAAATTCGTCAGAGTATTCAGTTTTGTTGCTGTTTTCTTTTTAACTTCAATTTTTGCAAACTCCCCCTTCTGATCAATACTAACTTTGCATATAATAGTCCTCACCACCAAAATGTTCAACTCCTGTTTCGTATTTTATACCCATGAAGCACTCATGAACACGAGATGATCATACAATGCTCAGATGAACCGACATTGCTGACACTGCTGACACTTATTCTCTGCGGTATGTCACCTCTCTCTCAATCACCTCTCTTTACTCGAAACTTCAGCCAAGTGTTTCATCAAAATGGCCACTGGACAAGTAATAGGGAGTTCAATTCATACTAACAGAGGCCAAACGAAACAGCTCTTACTGGTGCATTTTCTTTTTCTACAATTGTGGGGCGTGCTGAAAGGCACTTACCAGCGTTTAGCCGTGTGAAGATTTGCTCTCAGCTGTTCCATTGGGACTGTCTAGCAGGGAGCTAAACAATGTGAGAGGTGAGTGTGGCTACCCGGCCAGTGGGTTTACGTGTATTGACCAGGGGATGTAAAGCCTGGCTGCACAGCACGTGGTCATCGCTCCGTGTGGAGTGCGCGTGCACGAACGTGGCTGTAAGCATGACATGAGCAGACTGTGTATGTTTAGAGCTTGAACACGCATGCACATACAAACTCTCAAACACACACTCAGGCATACACACGCATACACACACACACACAGGTACACACACGCACACACATGCACACACACACACACACACACACACACACACACACACACACACACACGCACACACACACACATGCATATATATATATATATATATATATATATATATATATATATATATATATAATATATAATATAAAATAACGCTTGTTTCTTGATGAAATGTTAAGTATTTTGGTTTGTTTTAGTAGAGGTTTTACGGCGCTCGCAACTGCATAAGGTCATATGAGCGCCAAGGGGTTGATGTCATCAGAGAAGTCCTTACAAGGAATCAGACTTACTCTGCTCACCTCTCTAGCTTCAACAGCACAAAGTCTGCTTCGACTATCAAGGCACCCACGAAATAGCGTGTCACATGAGTGTAACAAACATACAAAAGAAGTAGAGGAAAAATGACGATAGCAAGGATTAGAAAAGAAAAAAGCAGCAGTTCCCTGTTGCAGGTCAGGCACAGTTATGAGCATGGCATCAATGAATCAGCCCATTTACAAATTACAATTCTTCTGTGCAAAAGAAATAAATGGTTAATGTCCCACCTTTGGAAATGGCCTAAAGACACTTCAGTAGGTAGCCCCGCCCTGAGGAGGGGGGGGGGCGGGGCTGGTAAGTGTTTGCCTTGCTGAATACCCTTCTTTTGTCACTCTTTTCTTGATAAACCGAGAGACGGGCATCCAGCTATTGCTGTTACTGAGGAAAATGTATGTCTAATAAAGAAACTTGGTACCTGAAGATCGACGAGTGTCCATTTAGTTACTGCATAAGGTTATATGAGGGCGCGAAACAAAAGTTTGATGCATTCACAACAGTTCATTGCTCATTGCTTAGGTCAATGATCAGATTTAAAATGTTAATAAAGAGGTAAAATAACAATTTATAAATTATAACCTACGTAAAATCGAAAAAACTGTTTTACAATTTACCGTAAAAGCCAATGGCCTTGGAGTAACTAAGAAACAGTTAATAGGAACGTGGGGGCTCTTGTGGTCTAGATGTACGGTGTTCGCCTCACATTGAATATGTCCTGGATTTGAAACCTGAGAGCGCCTCCTTTCCTGCTCTCTAACCACTTTCTGTCGTCTTCTTTCATCTCCAATTTCTTCCCCGTCCTGCTTCTCTTTGGCACCCTCTTCTGGGATCCCGATCTATTCTGCAATCGTTCTACTGTTACTCTCAGCCACACTCTTGAACTTACGGTAATCAAAAGTTAAAACATAGCCTTCTCTGATTGGAGAAAAAATATCTCGGAGGTCCTGTGTGCAAGTTGTGCACGTTAAAGATTCCTTAGCGGTCATAAATTCGATAAGAGTAGGCTTCGACCGCCATCCGAGCAAATTCAAAATCAGTTCCTACCACACTGAAAATGCATAATGTGTTTCCGTGCATTGATATGACGTCCTTATGAAGTTGTGAACGCGGTAAAACACTTACAGAAAAGAAGCATAGGCTCCATAAAAAGATTCTGCATTGTTGTCTTTACATACCAAAGGTATTTGTAAGGTGAATTACTCGACTATTGACAAAAATAAGACAACAAAAAGTTGACTGTTGCAAAGAACCCATTAAATTTGAATCTGAAGATAAACAGATTTTGATCGATTTGTTAGAAAAAAAAGCAACCCGATAAAACATGGCATGTCATTTTGTTCCCAAACAAAAATCTTCTTTGAAGCAGTAGAAAATTCAGCCCCCATCCCCCCTCCCCCAACCAAATAGCTAAACGAGTTAATGCAACCTTTAAGAGAAGCTATGATGTCCTGTTTTTGAGCCTGTGAAGGTGTTGTCATATCAGACCACTTAGAAAATGTCCATGCCGTCACTGAGGACTACAATTCAGAGTTGTTGATTTTAAAAAACAACAACAACAAAACTAAGATTTAGCTTGGGCAAGAAAAGACGAATCTTTCTGTTGTACGATAACGTTCCAGCGCACACAGCGATAAAGAAAACTCGATTTAGCAAAACAGTGTGTCAACGAAATTCTCCCACACCCACCTATACACCGGATATATATCACCTTCTGACTTTTGTTTTTCTTTTCCCCAATTCTAAAGAAAAAAATCTCGAAGGACAGCTTTTTTCATAATGATGGAAAAATAATCTGCAGTGGGGAAATGGTTTGAGCCTCATCCGAGGTTATTCTGGCAGGCTTTGTACAAAGTCTATTAATGAGCTTGGCAACAATCACGTGACAATTGGTGATGCGGAAATTGAAATTCTTTTTTTTAAGTTAAAATTCTTGGCGTAATACACTTTAATTTCGAATGAGTCAATGTCAGCTGAGGTGATTCATATGTCAGCTGCATGACAATGTACAATGAGTGTCGCATTCAGCCAGGTTGCGAGGCACACTAGATCTAGCAATACAATGTGTTAGGAATCGACGATGGGCCTTGTGCTTTACGATTTCACGTGAGATGGAGAGAAAGGAGAAAAATTCTTCGCTTTTAGGGCCGCTAGTTGCTTTTATTTGGTTATCGCGGCCTCGTTGAAAGCGACTTCGGTCTGTTTGCAACCTCGTTGGAGCTGACGTACATTTCCAAAGAGATACAGAGGAAAAAATGGAGGATTAAAGATTGCCTCGTTTTGAATGCGGCGCCCACTGTATTTAGAAACAATTTTTTAAAAAGTAAAATACGCCATCTAATCAATACTAAATTTACTGCTGCATTAGTATAGCTTCGTTTATCATAGCTTGATAATCGTAACGCCAATTGTTATCGGGAGTATCACTGGAGAAATTGAAAAGATTTCAAACTGTTCAAAACAATGCTGCACGTTTAGTTTTAGAGAAGAGGAAGTGAGACCCTGCTCGTGGTTAGGCTACCCAGCTCGTAATCGTGAGGTTGCGGGTTCGGGGGTTCGAGCCGCGGGCCCACCGTTGTGTCCCTAGGAAAGGCACTTTACACGAATTTTCCCCACTTCACCCAGGAGGGAATGGGCACCCAGCTATAGACAGTGAAAGATCTTGTCAGTTTGTTAGTATTTGAGCGTTTAACCAACTGCTTGCACTGTATGCTTCCCGGGAAGCTGAGAATGTTTCTAAGTGTTCTGTGGTCTGCTGGGGTAATAATATAGTATAAAGCTAATTGAGCTTGCTTTCGAGTGGCTACATGCGCAATACAAATGTTATTTATTATTTATTATTATTATTACAATTCTTTTTAGAACGCTGCACTGGCTGCCTGTTGAGAAAAGACTGATGTCAGTTTGTATAAGTTGGCTGCTCAATGTCACTAATGATTGAATGATAATGTGCCACCATATTTACCAAATCTGTTGACGTTTAATTAAAAGAATGAGTGAAAGGGCATTTGTATATCACGGCCCCAAGATCTAGAATGCTTTGCCCAGAGTAGTTTAGGAAAGACCACATCTTTTTATTCATTCAATGTCAGCTGAAGTCATTTCTGTTTTCAGATTCATGTGATATAACATAGAGTTTAGGTCAGCACACTCTGAAATGTTTCTGCGTTGCTGTTGTATTGTAAAGCGCCCAGAGCCTGTGTACTTTAATCGGGGTTGACTGTTTTATAAATGTCAAACATTATTATTATTGTATTATGCTCAAGGATTTTTAAAGGTCAAACAAAGGTGGTAAAAGTGTGTCAGTTTGCAGGGTGACTACGTAGAGAGGTAGCATTGGGAGTTTCAAACTTCAAATTTCCAGATTCACAGTCTCCGTTAAAACTTTATAACACC
>NW_004798237.1:24534-27034 GCF_000002075.1 Aplysia californica | reverse complement strand
ATGCCAAAGATTTTTTTTTTAATGGCATTTTAGGGACTCAAACTGTGTTGACCACTACCTTACACCGCGTGCCTTTGGCATGAATTTCTAAGGTATATGCAACACTGGAGGGCAACCAAATAAAGAAATTTTCAGGTGGTTTATCGCTGTCATCTTATGTGGCCAAGGTGACATAATAGCATCTTTTTTCATTGTGAATTAAACCCCTATTCGTTTCGATCGACCCCCCCCCCCCACCCACCCAAGCTCTAGAACATTGGTGGGTATGCTCAATTTAAAACTCATTCTCTCAGTATTTATTAAAATGACACAAAACAAAGGTTTTATGCAAGATAGGTTTAGGAATCCACCGCACGTGTCCATATCACTTGAATTAATAATAATAATAATAACAATTATAATAATAATAATAATAATGAAGATCATTTCTATAGCGCCCACTCCCATGTAAACACAGCTCTAGGCGCTTTACATAAATGCATGTACAAACCATATTCATGCACGATACACAAACATAAAAATACACACTCACACACACACACACAAACACACACACACACACACACACACAAACACACACATACACACTCACGAACACATAACACGTACACATGTGCACACACATGTACCCCAAACACACACACACACACACACACACACACACACACACACACACACTCACACGTGCACACACGCACACACACACACACACACACACACACACACACACACACACACACACACACATCTACTTGCTTATCACGCGCGCACGCTTACACATCGTCACGAAATGAGCAAAAAATAATATTAATATACACACTGCAATTCACAAAATACATAAATGGATACATAGTCATTTACATAACATTGTATTGAACATGAATCTACTGACATAAAAAGGATGTCATTCAATGTGTCTTTAAAGATTTTTAAAATTTAGACTCAAATTATTTGAATCTAGAACTGGGGTGTTAGGAAGACGGGATGCTCCATGCTTCCTCGCCCCTCTTTATGAGGGTCCATTTCAGTGAGGGCAGGCTGATTGTCTCCATCATCAGCTGGTCCATTTTATGTTATCAGAGTACTTCAAAGTCCGTTAGACCTAAAGTGTAAGTATTGTTTCTCAAAATATTTAGGAATACATAGATGTTCAGAACTGCCTTGCAACAGCAGTCTTGGAATTAGAGACACTGACTGTAGTTATTTAGGGCATAGTTTCTTATACTGACGAGAAAGGTGAGGTATTTTTTTGTCCCGTCAGTTACCGGAACGAATCTCTTCACTGAATTTGTACAAGGCACTTTTTAAAAAAATATTTGTATTTAATACGATTCTGAATATTATGTCTTTTAAATGTTCAGATCATCTAAAGTTAAACAACATTAATTGATATTGAATTACTGTGATATCCTTATAAGAAAATATAGTGCAAATATCTCGTCAGTTATCGTGGAATAGCCCCCCAGACGATGGCGCGCAATCGAGATGTTCCGCGCAATTTACAGATCAGCGCAATGATATGAAACTGAAGAGCTCACAAGAATGATACAATTATCTGATCTTTAAAAATCTTAAGATTGCGCCGATCGGTAAATTGCGCAGAACAGAGGCAATGAAGGTCTAGGCTGCTGTAGATTACACGAGAGGGGAGATTAGTTAGTTAGCTCCCCGGTAGGTGATCTTTATAAGCAAAGGTCTTTCCCATAAAACCCAGCTTTTCTTGAAGAACCTACACAAAACACACACACACACACACACACACACACACACACACACACACACACACACACACACACACACACACACACACACACATACATACATACAAATACAGACACAAACAGACATACACAAACACAGAGACACACACACACTCTCTCACACACACAGACATACACATACACAACAAACACACACACACATACACATACACACACACGCGCGCGCACACACACATACACATGATACATATACACACAGAGACACACATACACACACGACACAAACACATACACACACATACACACACACACACACACACACATACATACATACCCATATCCAGACACACACAAACACAGAGACACACACTCTCTCTCTCATACACACAGACATACACACACACATACACAAACACACACGCACACAAACACACACACACACACACACACACACACGCACACACACACACACACACACACACAAACATACTGACACATACACACAACTATTCACGAGCACGCTCAAACCCTCCTATATAAAATTAAAATAACGCCCCCCACCCCCGTCTCCCCTTTCCAAATATATTGAGCAATGCATCTATGTATTTTTGTATGCTTTCATGAGCTGCTTTTCCTGCTTTCCTGTGTTGGTACGAACAACTTGGGTATAGAATAACAGCGTGGTGAAATTAGTTGCTGCTCATCAAAATAATGAAAGTCAAGAAATTGGCATTTTCCCGTAGGTTTGGGAATTGTTATCGTATTTTTGTTTTTTGGTT
>NW_004798237.1:19435-21458 GCF_000002075.1 Aplysia californica | reverse complement strand
CAAACACACTCTCACGCACACACAAGTAAGTACACTATTGAATGCATTCTGTAGGATTTACCAATAATTATAATGCTTCGTTATAAAGTCACTTTCAACATACAGTCGAAAAAAACCACCTTGTAGGATGTTTTTTTTTTTAGGATGGCACAGCTTTTTCATCCCTGCAAAAGGAGCATTTTGGTTAGCTCTTAATAACAAAAACCCCCGAAATAAACACAAAAACAAAACAAAACTGAAACAAAACATCCTTATCAGTGCTGGTGGATAATAAATCTGCCAAAAAAGCAGACACGCGTGTTTGTGGGAAAGCTATATGTGAGGCATCGTGGTGGAATCTGGCTCTCGTCAATTTTTGGGCATCTAGGGTTATTGGTATCACCTTAAAGCTTGTTCACTTGTCTTTGTTTGGATGAAAAGAATATCTCATTCATCTTGAATACAAGTCGAGATATTGGCGAAAGAAGGGGGTGGGGGTCACGTCCTGTTTTCAGAGGTAAAATTAGTGAGAAAATCGCCGCCAAAAATAATTATTTCCTTAGCTCAAGAGTCCGTGGTAACTGAAAATTTACATTTTTGTGCCTTTAATCAACGCTTTTTAGAAAATTCACACAGAAATGAGTTCTTTAATGGGCATGAAAGGTGTTGTGCCAAAAAACAATAATTTGATACAACTTCTCAAACCTGCGGAAAAATGCAAGTTTCTTCACTTTGATTATTTAGACGAGAGCCTGATTCCACCACGCTGCCTCACATATCTCATATTACTGTCTTTGAGCGCGTCCCAATTATGGTGCCGATGTTTTTAAAATTACGTAACAGCGTGCCAACGTGGTACACGTCGTTCTGCTTTAAAATAAAAACGAAACAAGAGAAAGGCGATGATGATGATGATGATGATGATGATGATGATGATGATGATGATGATGATGATGAAAAAGTCTTTGAGCGAGTACACAAAACGCGACTTCGTTGAAATCAACCAGATGCAGTTGCACTCCGTCATTTCGAGAGACATCAAAATACCAGTATTTAAAAAAGTCGTTCGAATTCTGTACCCAAAACAGCACCTAGACATGGATGGCTGGAGCCTATATAAATAAACCATTGATGATGGTCAAGGACCTCCATAATCAGCCCCCTCACACACACACAACTTCTCCCCTGCTCCCCCTAAAGGACCCATGCTACCCTATTTGACAAAGGAAATACAGTAGTTCAATGTGGGGAAACCCATTATTTATGTGCTCTAGTAATTAGTACATTTACTCAGTATGCGTCCCTTCAAACCACTGGTCCTTTCACCCAGGGAAGGCGAAAATAATACCCCACTGATCTTTCCCCTAAACGTTTGTGTGTGGTTGGATAGCAGGTAACGACAGAAGTAACCGATAAACAAGGGAAACAACATACGACGGAAGGACACTGTGAGCAAGTAAAGTGAGGTAAAGTTGGTCGCTTTTAAGGACAAGCGGGCTAACCCAGATTTCGGGATTTTCCAGAAATCTTAACCTACACCAAAAGTGGGAATTTGCTCTACCTGTAGGAGAAGTTTGGCTCTATTGGTGTGTATGTTCGTTTGGTTATAGAGAAAACTCTCCTTGTCTTTTAAAGAAACTGAATAAGGGGTAAAAACTTTACCTTTGATTTTCTCAAAACAGAATTTTTCGGGATAGCCCCTTTGTGCTGAAAAGCGATCAGTTGTTCCCGCATCCGATCCGGACATTGGGGATTGCCTTGTTGTTAGTGAGACAACATCCTGGAACTTTGTCATATTGTGGTAGGGTGACCAGTTCTTTTCCACGCCACCTTTTCTGCACCAAACTCGAAGTCAGGTACCCATTACTGCTGGGTGGACAGGAGGGGGTGAAAGAAAGCCGTGTCCGAACTGAGGCTCGAACCCGGACTTTACGCTGCAGAGTGGAGCACACTAACCGCTCCACCACTGCACCCTTCACTGTGAGCAAGGCACGAAGTAATTTGCGTCGTAAACGAGACTTTTTTGGGTAGGCAGGGGGAGAGA
>NW_004798237.1:8435-18611 GCF_000002075.1 Aplysia californica | reverse complement strand
CTGTCTGTCTGTCTGTCTCTCCCTCTCTCTCTCTCTCACTCTCTCTCTTCTCCCCTCCCTCTCTCTCTCTATCTTTCTCTCTCTCTTCTCCCCTCTCTCTCTCTCTCTTTCTCTCTCTCTCTCTCTCTCTCTCTCTCTCTCTCTCTCTCCTTCTGTCTTTTTTCCTTTACGTGGACATGTTGGTGTGTCTGTGTGTGAATGTGAGTAGGCTACGACAACTGCCCCTCAACACGTGTTTTCAGGAGCCCCGCCCCATCAAATCTCCCATCATCCTCAGATCCTCTTTCTTAAAAAAAAGGTAGAGCTTACTGTTGTTATTAAAGATGAAAATAATGAAACACTAAGAAGTCATACTTTTCGAACGAAGGCTTCTTTATACGAACAACAACTCTACTCACTGAGTAGATTCTTTTTCTTACCATTATATCCATTAAGGAATAAACCATATCAGATCAGATGGGTTTTCTTTCTGTAAGGTCTGAGCCAAAATGGTTTGTGTGGCATCTTGCTGAACCCAGGCACTCGTCAAAACAATAAAAATGAAATCAAAGAAATTTGCATTTTTCCAACTGTTCTGCAATTCGTATCGATTGTTTTTTCGATCAGCACGTTTCATGTCCGAATAAAAAAAAGAATTGCCTGAATTATACTGACAAACATAGATCAAAGTCGCAAAGAATTTAAACTTGCATTTACCAAGGACACTCAAGCTTTGAAAGACACTAAAGTTTGGCGGCCATTTTCTTGTTAATTTTACCTCTGCTACCAGGCAAACCCCGCCACAAAAAACCTCCACTTTTATTCAAACTGAGTGCTCGGGCTCTCGTGCCTTTGAGGTTAAGGTGTTCGCCTTTCACTCAAAGCTCCCGGGTTCGAATCTGGGTAGCAACCGAAAGAAAATCTTCTCTAAAATTGTCTCCTTTCAACTCCTCTCTTGCTCTTTTGCAATATTCTGTCGTCTGCTTTAGTCTCCTCCTTCTGCTTCCACCCATTTATATCATTTTCCACTGCTTCTCCTTGGCTCTTTCCTACTGCTGTCTTTCAGCCACACCCCTGATCTTATGTTAGGAAAGATCTACCCCTAGCCTTCTCGGACAAGGGCGAAAAATCTCGGAGATCCCGTGTGCAAGTTGCGCACTTGAAAGATTCTTTGGTGGTCCAAAATCGATTAGAATAGGTTTCGGACTCCATCCGGGCAAATTTCAACATTTCCTACCAACAGAAAATGTTAGGTGTGTCTCGCACGACGCTGATATGACCTTATGCAGTTGCGAGCGCCGTAAAGCACTTACCAAAAAAAAAAAGTTTGAAGTTAGCACACATTTGTCCGACTCGTCGAAACTGCATGATTTATTGAGTTAAAACCTCAAATTGACATAATGTCCAAGGTCAAAAGAAACTATCATGTGAAAATCTTAGTCTAGAAATCATTAAAGGTAATGCATTATCTCCTTTGACTCACTCATCTGTCTTTTTATCCTTTCCATTATCAAACATTATGATGCTCACCTCCACCAAATTTGAGTGTAGAATTCATCATCTTCAGCATTGCATTTCTCACCTTCAGCAGGGTATAGGCCACAGACAAACACTTTCCCCTTTCCTCTATTTTTGGTTATCTTCTTGAGTTATTCCACGTCTTTTCGAATTCCTGTACATCATTCTGTGTGACTCTTCTCCAGGTTCTACATAACCTTTCCTTTGATCTTTTATACTTTGGTTTTCCAAATCAACACTTTCGTATGTTAGGCTTACGTGACTGTAGTTTGCGCATCCATCGTCACAATCAACATCATTAATTAGGACTGGACCGTGCTTGTCAGGATAACCCAAAGTGACGGGGATACAGAATTCTATCAGAAACGAAGACATTCTCTTTGTAAAGGTTTAACGCCCCTTTCAACATTGTAAGATTATTTAAGAGGTGTGGGTTTAAAGATGGTTCCAGTAGCGAACGGGATAGCGGGTGTCCATATTCCTCGTGATTCATCAGAGCAGAGGAAGATAGGACTAAAGCTAATATTATTTTACGAAACAATAAAACAACAACTAACAGAAGCATAATTAATCTTCTTAATAATTATGAACATAAACACCATCCCACACCATCACTTATCACCACCACCACAGTCATTCCTAAAATCATTATTGCTCCCAGATCCTTCACAAACATCTATAATTATCTGGAACATCTTAAATAAGTAACAATTATATATTATAACAATTATGTACGTAATACATTAGCGGTCACTATCATACGCACATTTTTTTACTAATCAGATGGCGTTAATATCATAGAAATAGGCAAGGGGCAAAAAATAGAGGGTTGACCTCCAAATTTATCACAGTTATGACCGAACTAAATTGGTTGAAGGAGCTTAAAAATTTTCCAAAGACATGCCAAGTTTAAAATATTCAGCTGCTGATTCGAATAAGGGCCACCCGTACTCCAATACACCTTTATGGTAGTTTTTATTATTTTACATTTGCAAACTTGTATGGGCTGGTATTTATTTTGAAACAAGTATCGCTTTGATGTTTTACTTTCTTCCTTCCGAAAGGGTATAGTCAATCGGACATATCTCACTTGAAAAGTAGGAGTCACTCAAGCATAACATTAAGAGAAATGGAACGTACAAAATTTACCAGTAAATTTACATTTTGTGTGCCTTTGGTCAATGTTTTCCAGTAAAGTCTAGAAATGTGTTTTTGTAAATGTATGTACAAGTTTTAACCCAAAACAATCCATAAAAATCTCGCTATGATTTGTAAATCTTCGGTTTCTGTGATTTCATGATTTTGACGAGAGCCAGATGTATGACAATGTCACAGTTCTGTTGTTTCCCCTTTCACAAATCTTCGCTCCCCTAAAATTACAAAGGTGAGGCAGCGTGGTGGAATCAGGCTCTCGACAATTTTTTGGGCATGAAGAGTTATTGTTATCACCTTAAAGCTTAATCGCTTGTCTATATTTGGGTGAAAAAATATCCATTTATCTTGAATACAAGTCGAGATATTTGCCAAAGAAGGAGGTCGGGGTCACTGTTTCCAGAGGTAAAATTAGTGAGAAAATGCTCGTCAAAGATTAATTATTTCCTGAGCTTAAGAGTCCGGGGTAACTGAAAATTTAATTGTCTGTGCTTTTAATCAACGCTTTTCAGAAAAATCCTCACAGAAATGAGTTTTTAAATGGGCTTGAAAGGTGTTGAGCTAAAAAACAAAATGTTGTTAAAAATTTCCAAACCGGCGGAAAAAAATGCCAGTTTCTTCACTTTGATTATTTTGACGTGAGCCTGATTCCACCACGCTGCCTCATCTGCTCAGAATCTAGTGTTGAGTAATGTAATTTGACTTTTTAAAAATACGAATTTCCCAATATCTCAAGCTTTTTCGAATACAATTCTTTGAACATCTTGATAACGAGTCCGAGAAATCTTATGAGTTTAATAGATCAGGTAAAACATAATTTGTTTTCTGACTTCATGGTCTTGGTAACAAAACGGCTTAAACAAAGTCTTATTGACCATTGTTATTATAAGGTAGCGATTTATAATGCAGCAATAGGACAACGAAGTAAATCGTATCTGATAATACAAAGAGGAGTAAAAATTTTTAAAGTTTTATTTCTTTCCGCGAATCAAATCCAGGCAGTGCAATCGTATTGACGTCACTTCTGAAATGATCTGACCACCGCCGAGCGGCTATTGCCATTGCCCAAGCCCTGGAAAATCGGACAAGTGCTCACTCTCCTGGAGCAGAGTGGAGTGTGGAGTCACCTCGTGTTTGCACGTGCCATCTCACGGGCAGGCTCATGTCGAGAGACTCGGGGCCAGACGGACTGAATTCTAAAACACGAAATTTCCATACCCCAACCATTCCTCTTCAGATTCCACTGCTATCATTTAAAAGTGTTTTTTTTTTTTTTTTTTTTTTTTTTTTTGGGGGGGGGTCTTTTTTTAGAGGAAAAAGGGGGGGGGCGGGAGACACAGAGCCAACATTTTTGTACGTGTAAAAGAGTTCTGTTTTAGTCACGTTTAAAGACAGTAGGGAATATATGACCTTGTCGCATTTCTCAGAAGAGGGCGTCTAACAAGGGGAAGCAATCTATATCTTGTGAAAAGGCGCAAGTAGAAACGAAATAAATGTCTGTCCCCTGGAACACTTATTATTGATTTTCCTGGTAACTCCCGCTTTTTACTCCTTCCTGTCTAACATTGGTCAGTTTCTAAAGGCTCTCTGGTCAGCTGAGTGACCGACATGAAGCAATTAGATGCTGGCTTCGAATCATCCAAGCTGGCAAATTATCTCTTTACCTTCAGGGGTTTTTTTTTCGTTCCTTACTTTTTAATTTTTTCTCATCCCACTCTTCAACCCTTTAAAAAACACTCGCACACATAACGCACCCACGCACACACACACACACACACACACACACACACACACACACACACACACACACACACACACACACACACGCACACTCTCCCTCATTCTCCCCCGCTCTCTCTCTCTCTCTTTCTCTTTCTTTCTCTCTCCTTTTCTCTCTCTCTCTCTCTCCTTTTCCTCTCACTCTTTCTTTCTCTCTCTTTCTCTCTTTTTCTCGCCCTTTCTCCGCCCTCTCTCTCTCTCTCTCTCCCCCTCTCTCTCTCTCTCTCTCTCTCTCTCCCTCCCTCTCTCTCTCTCTCTCTCCCCCCTCTCTCTCTCCCTCTCTCTCTCTCTCTCAAACAATCGCCTGTTGTAATAGCGTCTATCCGTGAATTACTTCTGGCAGACATTTCTTAGCACGCGATGGTATCCTCATCTCTCATCTTGAATAAATGTCAGTCACACTTCACTGCGTACTCTAAAAGCGGTTTACTAAATTTTTTTCAACGCATTTTTTTTTTTACTCATAGGCGATTTTGAAGTAGAGTGTCTGAGATGTTCTTTTTATCGGATTGTTTTCTGAGGGCGGGGGTGTTTCTGAAACTTTTATTTTATTTCTTTTTAATAGTCATAACACTTCACAGAAAAGCCCCGTGGGCAATGTAGTCTATGTCGTCTGAGATGACGCGGGAACAATAGCTACTTCAAACAGTTTGTAGGAGAAAAAAAAAGAGAAATGAAAGTAAGCTAAATTAATTAATATCACTCATCATATGTGAGAACACATTCCAGCCAATTTTGTTCGCGCTTCCAAGCTTTCTGCCAGCTGCTAGTATGTCGTTTGTAAGTTTGTTTTAGGATTTCTATAAGTGTGTGTGTGTGTGTGTGTGTGTGTGTGTGTGTGTGTGTGTGTGTGTGTGTGTGTGTGTGTGTGTGTGTGTGTGCATGTGTCGTGCGCACATGTAGGTAGTACTATTTTCCACACAAGCTCACAACGTATCACTCCAATAAGGACTTTTGTTAGCTATTAATATCAGAATCTTATTACGGTTACCCTTCTTCTTGTCCAAAAAGCAGCCCAATTTGTCTGATATCCTTCCTCTTTACCCTACCTTCACTCGTTTCTGTTCTCTCACATCACTATTAACCCTACTCTTTGGCCTTTTTAATACAACCGTTTCTTGAGAAATAAAAGCTAAAAAAATTGAATTCTTCAGGAAAGCAATGATAGTATAGTGCATTTGTATAACACAAATTCCAGCTTAACTACAGCAAACACTCAAACACACAAACAAATACATACAGAGAAAGAGAGAGAGAGAGAGAGAGAGAGAGAGAGAGAGAGAGAGAGAGAGAGAGAAAGAGACAGACAGACAGACAGACAGACAGACAGACTGACAGACAGACAAGCAGAGAGAGAGAAAGAGCGAGAGAGGCAGAGAGGGAGAGGGAGAGAGAGAGAGAGAGAGAGAGAGAGAGAGAGAGAGAGAGAGAGAGAGAGAGAGACGGGGGGAATAGAGAGAGGGAAAATAGAGAGAGGGAAGGAGAGAGAGAGAATTTTGAGAGAGCTCTAGTTTACTCTAAATACATATACACGTAAATCACAAATAAAAAGACATTTAATTTTTCACAAACAGATAACAGGAGAATTATTTCCATTGGCATTGGGCAGTGGGCTATTCAACAGAGGACATCGTTAGAACCCCGTCAAACCGTCAGCCCCACTATTCCGCCAACTTTATGTTTTCGGGGGTGAGGGGGGGGGGTGGGGAGGTATAACAAGGTTTGGCTGTATTATCATTCTTATGGAAATGGCTTAAACCCATACAATACGAAACACACACACACGCACACACACAGACACACACACACACACACACACACACACACACACACACACACATATATACTCACACATAAACACAAACTTACACACATACATACACTCACACACACTTTCCCAAACACACGCGTGCACACAAACTCACACAAGCACACACACACACACACACACACACACACACACACACACACACACACACACACACATACACACACACACACACACACACACACACATACACACCTCAGCGTACAGCTCCGCCTTCCAATTCCCGAACACACCAACCAACACGATTTGAGCCGCCATAGACCCCCGAGACGCTAAAAAGCTTATGTAGGAGAACAATCCTGTAGTAAGGATATCAGATAAAAGAAATCCGCCCAAAAACTAAGCAGTCAATGAATATTTACAAGGTCCCCATTGAGGAACGTCATCAGCAAGCATGATAGGGAGCGGGCGTCTTAGAGGATTTATTGGGAAGTTGTTTGTTCCAGGATAGGGTGCTGGGAGTCTGTGAAAGGCAAAGTGACAATGTCGGAGACTTGCGTCTGGAGGGAAGCATAAGACTGACAAACGGTTACAAAAGTCTGATCTTTATGGGCAAGCAAAATTGAAGCAAGTGGGGGGCAAACACCAAATTTTTCTTCAGAGCGAGACAAGAGGTGCATTTAGTTTTTCAGTTTGGGAGACAGGGACAGACTGAGAAGAATGTCATGACAGAATGAAAGACTCAGTAGACGCACAGATCGATTCATGAAGAGACAGATATTATGGTTATTATGTTGGAGCACTAAGGCACACCAGCCCATCCGCCCACGACCGCGCATTCAAGGAAACACACATGAATAGATTTATGATAATATCTCTGATTTCGTTTAGTAAGAGTTTTACAGCACTCGCAACCATATTATGTAGTAGGGGTGTATTTATCTCTTTTTAGTTTTAGTAAGAGTTTTACGACACTTATAAGACAATTAGGTCATATAAGTGCCGAAGAATAGATGTTACAAGAGAATTACTTACTCAAAAAAAAGGGAGGAGACATAAGGACGATAGGTGTTTGATAAGAAAGAAGGAGCAAACCACACCAGAGCACTCGCCAACCACCCACGTATTTATCTATGTAACTAGCATACTTAATAATAAAAGATAAGATGACTCACCCCCCCCCTCCTCCAAAGCACGCCTTCCCTCAAATCTCTTTCTCTATGAATAGGGAACTGACAAGGTCAAAGGCAAAGTTGAAGCGTCTACACAATTAAATATTCACTGCTTTCCTTCCGTAATTTTGGAATGGTTTCTCCCATCAAATACACCCATAGACTTAGACCTTATAAATTTATTAAATTTGAGCCGTGTGAACACATCTCAAAACTGTGTCATTGCAACATAAATATTACCCTGTTCACCCCTTTTCGAGCCACTTCATAAGCAGACATAAGCACTGAATATGTAAGCTAATAATTGGATGGGCAGAGTCTACCACAAAAAGGTGAAAAGGGGGGAAGGGGGGGGGGGGTTCTCCCAATGACCTCCTGGCTGTTGAGCGTGCTTGTTTTTTACCATCGATTTTTACCGCTTAGAGATCAGGTCCGGAAAATATGATTTCCTGACTACAAAAAGCTAGTCTAGACAAAGACAACCATATTTGAAAAAAATTAGAAATACATAATTCTCAGTATTGTCATATCCACTTCTTTGCTTTCTGTTTGTGTATTCATATTTTTAGTTAATTCTACTGTTGAAAAAAACTTGAGACCTTTATTATCACTCTGCGTTCAAAAGTTGTAGCCAAATTACGTTCTGAGCTAAATCTAGATCTAATGAAATACATTTTCGATTTTGTCATTGTTTTTGGCAGATGAACATACAATTATTAATTCGAGATTTGTTTTCATTCACAACACAGTGGTGCCGCCTTGAAGGTGAAGTTTTGTTAATCATGTTCTTGATGTGGGAAAGTCTTTTGTATGTGGCCTCATTTCTACCTGGTTCTTAGTCTCACTTTGATTACGCTTTCAAACAGGCCAGCCTTCGCCTCTTATCAAAGGTGGTGTTTTTGTTTTGTTTTTTGTTGTTGTTGTTGTTGTTGTTTTTTGGGGGGGGATACGTTTGCAACTGCATTAAGTCATACGAGCGCGGGGGACACATTAAACTTTTGAATTTTGCCCAGGTGGCGGCCGAAGCCTACTCTTATCGATTTTAGACCACCAAAGGATCTTTAAAATGCATACTTGCACACGGGGCCTCAGAGGATTTTCGCCCTTGTCCTTGAAGGCTGGGTGTAGATCTTTCCTATCAGAAGATCAGGGGTGTAGCTGAAAGACAGCAGTAAGAAGGAGCTGAAGAGAAGCAGTAGAAAGGCTGCAGAAAGAGTCAGGAGCCCAGAGGAAGGAGTAAAGGAGGTGAGGGGTGGGGACAGAAGGTGGAGAAGAAAGCAGACAACAGAATATTGCTAGAGAGCAGGAAAGGATGTGAAACTTAATTAAAAGAAGACAATTTTAGAAAACAATGTTTACGTCGCTACCCAGATTCAAACTCGAGACTTTTGAATGAGAGGCGAGCACATTGACCTCTAGGCCACGAGAGCCCCCTGGTCAAAGGTGTAACATAGACACCAAAAAGGATTGGATAAACTGACAGGGGTACAGATGGAACGAAATGCATTCTATTACAATAGAGTATATAAAACCTTGTTATTCCAAAGGAACAGCTACATTCTCAGCTGAAAATAAAAGCACGAATTATAATTAATTCAACACGTAGAGAGATTGTTAAAACCCATTAACAACTGACATAATAAAGCAGATATGTCGACCGACCAACCGGCAGACAGGCAGACAGGCAGACAGACAGACAGACAGACAGACAGACAGGCAGATAGACAGACAGACAGACAGACGGACAGACAGAGAGACAGATAGACAGACAGACAGACAGACGGACAGACAGACTGAGAAATTATAATAATTTTAACACAGAAAGAGACTGTTAAAACCCACTAACTTCTGACATAATAAAGGCAAATGGAAATGTCGAACGACCTACAGACAGACAGACAGACAGACAGACAGACAGACAGACAGATTGACAGAGACATTATAATAACTTTTATACACAGAAATACTGTCAAAACCCACTGACTATGCACATAATAAAGGCAAACGGATATGTCGACCAACCAACAGACAGACATACACAGAAATTATAATAATTTCATCTACAAAGATACTGTTAAAATCCACTTATTAATGACATAGATCTAACAAAGGCAAATAAATATATCGACGACCATCCGACCGACCGACCGACCGACAGACAGACAGATAGATAGACCGACAGACAGACAGACAGACAGACAGACAGACAGACAGACGAACAGACAGACACACAGAAAAACAGACAGACAAACAGACCGACAGACGAAGTCAGCACATTCACCACTAGGGAGTGGAGGCATGCAAGCATACACAAACGCGCAAATGCAGACCTCCTCTGTAACGTCCCAATCTCCTTCGTCGCACAAGCGCCCGTTTACCCTTTGCTGGAGAGGGAAACATGGTACTCCCTTGTGTCTTGCCCCGTATGCAGCCGGCAGGGGACATAAATCTAATTATCCATTTCGACACCTTTTTGGAGATGCTAACACGCAGTGAGTGGTTCCCCTTTGTGTACGTCTGGCCGCTGTGCCGGCGGTAAGGCCTGAATACCATGTAAAAGGCGGCAAAGTACGTCGCATACGATTCGGACAAAAATCTGTCTTCATAACTACTATATATGCCAGCACTATTTAAAGTAGGAATTATTACTTTTGGAAGGAAAAAACGTCTCGTAAATAAGCGATGTTGGGATTCGGAGTAGCTAATTCCGACACCCTCCTCTGACACACACACACACAAAAATAATTATGATTGATCCCCTTTTAATGTCTGTGGTAATGGGAGGTTGGGGTTTTGGAAGAAGGGGGG
>NW_004798237.1:4886-6290 GCF_000002075.1 Aplysia californica | reverse complement strand
GTGTGTGTGTAACTGGGATGTGGTGGGGATGGGAGAGGACGTATTTTATGGATTTTGGTTTTCTAAATCTGTGTGAAGAGAAGATGCGAAACATGGTTTCTGTTGTTTTTTTTTACTTGGGTTCTCAGTACTGAATGTTTAAAACAAACCCCTAAACCCCGATTTATTTTACAATTTAGTGATCTTCAAAATAATTTCGAGTCTGAAGTGCAGTGAAGTCTTTAGTTACAGTGTACTAATTTATTTTCAGTGAATGAATTAAAAGAAAGGCAAATAAAGTTGAATGTTGCTTTCAAATTAAATTGTTGTTGTTGTTGTTGTTGTTGTTGTTGTTGTTGTTGTTTGTGGTCGTTTTTCATTGTTGTTCAAGGGGTGGAGGTATTAATTTTGAGGTGTTCGACAATCCTGCAAAGATAAAAAGAAACGATGCTACATATATATAGATCTAGTTGTTACATGTTTAGTTTTCAGCAAACAGCAATCCATAAGTTTTTCCAATGACCGTAGACATAATACAAAAAGGCCCTGTATGTAGACATTTAAATTTGTCTTTCCCCTTCTGTTCTTTTATCGAATTCTGTGCTCTCACCTTGAGTTCGAGGATACACATTTATTCGTCTCGGTATTTCCTTTTTCATTTCTTTTTCGTCCTCTTTTATTACACTCTGAACATTGCGATTCTTTTCATTTTCCTCGGATCTATTACGAGGGAGACATTTCATCCAATTTCACAGATCGAGTGGAATTTCCTTTCGCCACGGTAGGTCAGAAACACGCCTGTCCCGTTTGTCTGCTCATAATGGGGTGAAGATAACTAGTACTGAACACAGTTATTGTGAGGCAGCGTGGTGAAATCAGGTGCTCGTCAAAATAATGAAAGTCAAGAAATTGGCATTTTTCGATATTTGGGAATTTTTATCGAATATTTGTTTTTTGGCTCAACACCTTTCATGCCCATTAAAGAACTCAATTCTGAGTGTATTTTACTGAAAAACTTTGATCAGTGGCATAAAAGATGTGTAAGTTTTCATTTTCCTCGGGACTCTCCAATAAATGAAAAACTCAACTTTGGTGGCCATTTTCTTGCTCTGAAACCATAGATTGGTATTCGAGATAAAGGGATATTTTTTTTATAAAAAGCGAGGCAAATGAACATGCTTTAAGATGATACCAACAACTCCGTAAAAATACTCCAAAATTGAAGAGCGCCTGATTCCACCGCGTCATGACACATCTATTGTGATAGGTTTTACATCGGTGCCACCGGAGGTATACACGTTTGGGTGTATTCCGTGTCTTCTTTTTTTTAACAAGGACAGGGGGATAGAGAAGAGGACAGTAACAGAGAGAGAGAGAGAGAGAGAGAGAGAGAGAAAGAGAGAGAGAGAGAGAGAGAGAGAGAGA
>NW_004798237.1:0-2968 GCF_000002075.1 Aplysia californica | reverse complement strand
CTTTAGAATAATTAAAAATAAGAATGAACATAAAAATAAACATAACAAAAAAAAAAGACCTTTAAAACAAGACAACTAAAGAAACAGTATCAAGAACAATAATAATAACTTTGGCAAACACACCCCACATAAACTGAGACAAGAGATAAAAACAATATGATATTCGCGTCAGCTTGTCACCCATTTCCTCTGTAGAAACCCACTGTTTAGAACCAAGCAAAACACTGTTGTTTTTTTCTTTCTTTCTTTCTTTCTTTAAGAAAAATGGATTTGTGTAATGGTAACCTCATTTACCTGTTTGAATATTAGTATACTCGCCAGCCATTCCTAAAACAGACACTATGTCATAAAAAATGCTTCACAACAAAAACTATAACTGGTTATTCCTCTTTGTTTTAGTAAATATTTGACTTCACCATAGAGTTATAACCCTTTTAAACAGTGTACATATATAGACGGCACTCAAAACTGCATATGAGCGCGCTTGACGCACATTATCATTTTGAGTTTGTTAGGAATTAATTTTGAATTTTCCCCGGTGACTCCCAAAGCCTACCCCTATAGATTTTAGGACCACAAAGGGTTCTTTAATTAACGGGCATAACTTGCTCACGGGGCCTCTGAGATTTTTTTTACCCCATATTCGAAAGGTTATTCGAAAAGAAGAGCAATATCGTACCAACCATCTTACTTTATGTATTCTTTCTTGTTTACATTGGCCACAGAGTCAAGTTTCTTTGTCTTTGAGATAATCTATTTACGTCTATCGGGGCGTTATGTGTGTTGAAAGGGACTTAACAGCCATATCGTAACACCATCAAACAAATACATCCAGTATGGTTTCGCCGTCCGAAGTGGTTTATAGTTACCTATGGTACCAAAACTGTTGTCTTTTTTCTTTCTTTTGGTGTTGAAACTTGTCATTGTTACTGGTTTTCTATTGTGAATTCCGTTGATTTTGCTCTCGTTGCATTTTTTAAATATTGTTTTTGTTTTTACCGTTCAATATATTTTTTCGGTCATTTATTCAAATGTGAAAAAACATTTTTCATTCACAGATTTCTCACACCTCCGAAGAATGTAAAATTCTACGCCGCAAATAAGAAAGAAGGGCTGAGGATCACGGAATCATCCCGGAGTACTATTTCAATATAATTGGAGTAAGGAATTCCACCCATGTTGAAGACCTATCGCGGTAGTTTGTTTTGTAACGTTTTAGATTCTTGAGCTGCGTGAAGTCATGACTGTGCACATTTGCGAAAGTCCTAGAATCCGTCGTCTGTGTGGTGAGTGATAGGAGTTAAGGTGGATCGCCTCAGAGACGTTTGGACTAATGGATGTGATGGAGAAAAAGCCACCAAAAAATTTTCAAAACGGAAAATCTGGAAGTGTGTCACATTTTGAATTCACTCTTCCACTCATTTCGCTGTTTTCAAAGTGTTTCTGACTTTACAGGAGTGTTCATTTTTAGTACAGTCACGTCTGTGTACTAAATTGACTTGCGATTTTGTTTTTTGATTAAGCTTTCCTCTCACCCTCTTGTTATACATACATTTTTCGCACCCATTTTCAAGTGACAAACATTGTCTAGTATTACTTTCCAAGGAACGTATAAACTATTTGATACACTTCTGGTATCTATTTATATGCAGATCAATATTCATTGTGTTCTTAGTTCGAACCTAACATTTTTGTATTCTAAGGTAAGGTAACGAGACAAATAGGTACACTACGAGCATAGCATTATTTCTCTAAACAGGAATATAATGAATTTGGAGCAGCGCAGATTATTTCCTTCAACTCTGCTTTTGAGAAAATAGTAATTTGGTCATTTCGAAAACAGCAGCAGTAACTCTTGAATTTGAAAACATCAGGCGTTCTTGTAACCAATAGTATTCACGCAATCAAGTGTTAATAATTTGCTTATCGGCTTCCAGCTTTCTGTGATGGAATCGTCCTGTAGGGTCCAGCTAAACAGTTGTTGTCGTGACTCACTGTGATGAACATTTTAGCAGCTGACCCACCACTGGCAGATAACCACAACATTTAGATAACTACAAATGAAGGATAACCACAACGCTCAGATAACCACGACTAACTGACAGACAACCACAACACTCAGATAACTACAAGTGACAAATAACCACAACTGGCAAATAACCACAACGCCCAGGTAACCACACCTGACAGATAACCACACCTGACAGACAACCACAACTGGTCGACAACCACTAGTAACCGAAATCCAGTGGACCCTCGTCCCGTCAGCGCTGATTCTTCATCAAGAACGGATTTTCAACAAAGGCTTCAAGATGGAGGTAAGTTTATAGACTACTTTTTATTGTTTGTATATTAATAATATAAAGCAGAACGTCATGCTTTAACGACCACGTCTGTCCTGGACAATCAACTGAACAAACAACTATCCCCCCCCCTCCCCTCGTGGTGTTTTCCCATAATATTATATTATAAGGACAGTAAGAGAACCACCTGCCTACGATGACCACTTTCTTTCTGGACATTAAGTGGTCGTCTTGGACAGGTTTGACCTACATACATATCGTCGGTCGTCTCAGCATTTTTGGGCATTTTGAGTTATGTATACCAAGCCGATCAGCAGGATGGACAAGATCTGACTTTCTCGAAACAAAAATGTGCTATCTCTAATAGTTTTTGAGTTATAAGATATCCGAGTTACGTCGTATTGTAAAATCGGGACGTATTCAATCTCACGAAGAGTCGTATCATAGCATACGTCACTTCGTGAGATACAATAACAATATACTACTCTCTCAGTATCAGTCATTGCCAATCTCACGAAAGGACATATCGTTATCAACAGTATATTGACAGTTTCGTAGCCTTTGGCATTTGGCCTCTCGCAGCCCTTAAACTGCCAAATGGACAATCTGGCATGAGGCAGTGGAAGTTCATGCCGCCATTACGCTCGTAATCTTGAAACTTGTTT
>NW_004798236.1:250352-251918 GCF_000002075.1 Aplysia californica | reverse complement strand
AATGATAATAAGCTTAATAGTAATAATATAATACTACTACGAGAGGAGTTTAATAAGTCTTTGGTCTGGGTATTAAGGAGTCATGGTAGAGTACTAAGATTTCGCCAGCCTTTAGACGATTTCTTTTGAACACACCATGTTAATTTTCGGGAAGATCCGACAATAATCAGACACTAGTCAGCGTGTTCAATGAGCCATGCGCAAAAACGTTTGGTTTTTCTTTGCTAAAGCTGTGCCTTGGAGCCTGTTAAATATAATTCAGATTTCGAGCTTTCACACTTGCAAGGAAAATCCCCTTCGGACATTTTTCAGTCAGTCGTCCAAGGTTACGGTGACAAATTGTCCTCGCTATAATACTGTGACATACTGGGTAACAAAATTCATATCTGGATTCATATCGGTGATGGATGAAGATCGTGAAGGCCGCCCATCCTTTCTGGTAACTTAAGAGAATGTATCCATAGTGAAGAAACTGGTTTTACAAGATCGACGTATAACTGTTAAACAGCTCTCAAGTGAAACGGGAATCAGTGTAGGGTCAATTGAAACGATTCTCCATGACTATCTTCACACTTTTGACAAGTGAGCAAAAGAAGCAGAGGGTTGTGTCCTGCAAAACACTCCTTCGAATTGAGACCAATGACACATTTCTTTAAAAACGTGGTGAATTTGGATAAAACATGGATTTATCTTTTTGATCCAGAACAAAAAATGTCCTCTATGCAATGGAAAATCCCTTCTTCTCCCTCACCAAAGAAGGCAAAGCTAACACCGTCAAGTGGAAAGGTCATGCCGTCGAGTTTCTGGGATTGTGAAGGTATCATCATGACTGACTACCTGGAAATGAAAAACAGTCAAAGGGGACTACTATTCGGGTTTGCAGATAAAATTGCGGTCCGAATTGGTGGGAAAAAGGAGTGGAGAACTCCGCAATGGGGTCCTCCTATTGCATGACAACGCCTCTGCACACAGGGCACAACAACCAGTCCAGACTGCAGAACAGTGCAGTTTTAAAATCCTGCCACACGCAGCTTATTGTTCACCAGACCTAGCCCTTCAGACCTTTTTCTGTTTCCTAATCTGAAAAAATCCCTGAAAGGACATAGTTTCCATGACAACGAGGACGCCGTTAAAGCTGTGGAAGACTAGTTAGGGGCACATTCTGGATCACGCTTTTCTTCAAGGACTTTTGAAGGTCAAAGAGAGGTGGCAGAAATGTGTTAGTTACTCTGCATGGCGACTATGTAGGGAAATGAAAGTACGTGTGCTAAGCTACAAAGCTCTATCTTTTTTCCTTCATATTTAGACCAAAGACTCTTGAACCCTCCCTCCCTCCCTCCCTCCCTCCTCGTAAGAAAACTGTTTTAAACATCTAAAAAAAAGTAACTAATTTTGAAAAATAAATAATAATGATACTGACTGTGGTAGCATGTTAATATTAATGATAACAAAAAGTACAATAACTGCACTACTTCTCCTCCTTCTCCTCCTCCTCCTCCTCCTCCTCCTCCTCCTACTACTACTACTACTACTACTACTACTACTACTACTACTACTACTACTACT
>NW_004798236.1:244782-245157 GCF_000002075.1 Aplysia californica | reverse complement strand
GTGTGTGTTTGTGTGTGTGTGTTTGTGTGTGTGAGTGAATTTGTATGTGTGTGTCTGCACGAGTGTGTTTCGGTCACCCTGTTCAACAACATCTGTTTGTATACAATATTATACTATACATACTAGATTATAATGGGTGTGTATGTGTGTATATGTGTGTTTGTGTGTGTATGTGTGTGTTTGTATGTGCGTTTGCATGTGTTTGTCTACACGAGTGTACGAGTGTGTTTCGGTCACCCCGTTCAACAACATCTATTTGTATACAATATTATACTATACATATTGGCTCCTAATGTCTCTCTCTCTCTCTCTCTCTCTCTCTCTCTCTCTCTGTCTCTCTCTCTTTCTCTCTCTCTCTCTTTCTCTCTCGCTCTG
>NW_004798236.1:238833-243055 GCF_000002075.1 Aplysia californica | reverse complement strand
GGGGGTGCCCTGTGACATGCCTATTAGCGCTTCAAATTTTGGATTTGACGAAACTGTATCCCCCACTCCCCTCTGAAATTTTCTGGCTAAACCCCTGTAGCGACACCCTGTACTGTTACGGTTTTAACGTGGTACTGTACTTACTATTTTAAAAAAAGTGCGCATTGTTGAGTTTCCTAAGCAATTAATTACTAATGATCATGTAGTCAGCACGTCTTTCTATTTGTCGCATATGCACCAAAATCGAGATTATTTAGGTCTTTTAGAATTCAGAGGTGCCAGCAAAATAAAATCAGAGAGATTTGTCGCTTAGATTCGGTATAATGAGGTCGACAAGTCGTCCATTTGGTGTTGTCCGGACTATAGCCCTCGAATTTATAAATGTCGTATTGTACCCCATGAATGGTTGGGGGTTAATCTCTGTCCACTATGCGTAGTCTGGGAGTGATACGTTTCAGCGAGTCCGTCCTCAGAGACACCGAAACATTGTGTTGTCCGTGTGTTCTTATACCCACCTTCCAACCTCAACGTTGATCATTAAGTCTCTTACTGTGGAGCCGTAGCCGCTTATGCAAAATACGTGATGCATTAGATCATAATATTATCATATCACACGTGATAAACGTCTCCCTTTACCCCTGCAGAACCCCCCCCCCCTCGGGGCGATGCTACTAACTGAAGTGTCTTTGGGCCATTCCCAAAGGCATTAACACGTTCTTATGCTCAGTAGAATTGTAAATGGGCTGATTCATCAATGTCATTCTCATAACTGTTCCTGAACTGCGTAAGGGGAACTGCTGCTTTGTCTTTCCCAATCCTTACTATCGTCATTTTTCCTCTACTTCTTTTGTATGTTTGTTAACTCTCTGGTGACCCACTATTTCCGGGGTGCCTTGATAGTCGAAGCAGACTTTGTCTGTTGAAACTAGAGAGGTGAGCAGAGTAAGCCTGATTCCCTGTAAGGAATTTTCTGTTGACATCCACCCCTTGGCGTTTATATGACCTTATGCAGTTGCCAGCGCCGTAAAAACTCTACTAATACTCACAAACAACTAACCCTTGCAGTGCCGAGCATAATGTGTACCCCTGTGCCGGGTTTTTAAAAACTGGTGAAATGGTATAGATTAACGCTCCTATCAATGCTTTTAAGTTAAATAAGAGGTGGGACCTTCTAGTTTAAGTCGATCTTTAAAAAGACTGAGAAAAATGGAAAATCTGTGTTAAGTGCTGTCCCAAGGATACAACGTCCGACCGAACTGAGTCTCGAACCCCCAAACCCGCAATCTCTCGATTGCGGGTCCGGTAGCCTAACCACTAGGCCACCGACGCCATCCTATGCCGGTTAGAAATTTGAACTTCAACATTAAAATGCTATTCCCTCGACCTCTGCTACGGCCACCTCGTCTTTGCTCCACATTATCATCGCTTTTAATTCTAAATAAGTAGCATTTATATAGCCCCTATCCCCGCTCAGCAACAAGCTCTATGCTCTTTACAATCTATACTATTACCCCAGAAGGTCTGATAGCATTCTGAAACAATTTCAACTTCATGGGAAGCATACAGTAATCTAGAACTTGACCTATATCCAGATTTTGGAGGACCTGCAGCAGCATCGACAATGAATTCATCAGTCATTACTTTCATGTCTAAATCTTGGACTCTCGCGATCACAGCGTCGGTCGCCTGATGAAATCGTGAATTCCACACGAAGCAAATTTTACAGGAGAGGGAAAAAAACTGATTTTCTCCGTCATTTGGCGTCCAAGAAATAAACTAAATGGATAAATCTAATCAATTACCTTTTAGAAATAGATTTAATACTGTAGTACATTTTATACCGTAGATGGTCTTTTTTTCGAAAAGTGTGGGATTCACGATTTTCAGATTCGAATCTCGCCTGATGCGGTCGTGAATTCCACACAGGGGTGGAATTCACGATTTCATCAGTAGGCTTTTGGGAACGCGGTGTTGTATTCACGGTTATTAGGCAGTGTGTTTTCTCTTATTTGAGGCCCTGGTGTTTAAAAATATATGAACGCACGAAATACTGTTATAAGAAAGATTTTAAAAGACCAATTTAAAACTGTTAATGAAATTACAGACTGAGTGAGACAGAAAGCTATTCATTATTTTACCACTATAAACATCTCTCACTCTTACATGAATGGGATATTGTATGTAATTTATGAAATAATACATCTTCATTTGCGTGCTTTCTCTCTATCCTTCTTTCTGCAATTGTATGTAAGTGTATTTCCTTTGGGGAGGGGGTGGTGGATGGGTTGAGAACTTGATTTATGTCAAAATTCTTTACCCTCTGAATGACTGAATGATCGTCTTTCATTATCTTACCCTTTTTGTCTCTCAGATCCTGAAAATTATAAGTAGAATGATACAGTGGTGGGGAACTGTTTGCTAAGTTTTTCTTGTCTCTAGAGTTTAGAAGACTCTCCCACTATTCGTTAGAGTTCAGTTTGCAAAGAATTTCTCCTCATGTAGGCCTATATCAAATTGCATTAACAGTTTGGTCTTCTTTTTGTCTACCCGACCTGACAGTGTTGTGAACTGCAATTTTGGCAAAATCATGGAGGAAAATGTGATCCACAAATTTTACTTGATATGGTCTTCGTTGATATAATCATAAAAATTGCAGTTCTGAAAATGTCTTTTATTTAAAGTCGCCCCTCAATGAAGCCTAGCATACTTTCTACTTGCATATGAGTGTGGCCTCTAATAAGATTTTGTATTCAATTTCGGTGTTTGCTTTAGTGGAAAAGGCACCCATTGCATTAGAAATATATGCAATTTTGTAAATAAAGAGGCGTTCACGGCGCCAACGGTCAGCCCAGCGAGTCATAAACCGACTGATGAGGTCGTGAATTCCACACAGGTGTGGGATTCACGGTTTCATCAGGCGACTTTTGGGGCACGGTGTTTATTCACGATTTTCTTATTACGTCAGATTACACGTTTGAGTTGAGATCATTCAAAAATTGTTTTACAGGGACATGTATCTCACCGAGCACTATCAAAATGTGCAAAAAAACGATTTTCGAAAATTTGTGGAATTCACGGTTTTATCAGGCGACCGACGACAGGCCGTTTCACACGTCACAGCATCTGTCATTGTCTGCGGAGGAAAACTGTTTCCTTCTCAGACACTGTTTCCTTCACATTCATCCTATAAATCGTCGCCATCACTGTCAGAATCATTTATAACCTCATTGAGGGCTTCGACTTCAGAGAGCAGAGGTGTATCTCTCGTCTGTAATGACAAAGAGAAATCGAGTTAATTGAACTTGTAGTAGAAATACTCATGTGATTAATTTTCGTATAACATTTACCTGAGTAGAATCCTTTTTTCCGTACTCAAATTTCGACATCTCAAAGGCACGAAACATTTTCCTGTTCTATAGCACATTGCTTACACGCTCAGTCCCGAGAAATTCTCGGGGCGAGGCAGTCAACAGGTTAAGAAATTAAAAATCGCACTAATTTTTAGTTGCGAGGACATTGTCATCCATTACATGTAGATCTAGATATAATAGAAGCCAAGGCTGTCGCTCCAGGTGGTGTCAGTCCCACTTTTAAGTCAGCACAAATCCGAAAAGTCGGGAACATAATAATAACAATAATAATACGCTTTTGATCATAGTCAAAAGGCCGAGAGGCGATACGAGAGGTACAACTTAATACCCCCCCCCTTTCCTTTCCACCCCAGTCCTCAACCTCCACAATGATAACTTAGTGTTGATAACAATACTGTTTTGTACAGCAATAGAGAAGTTAACAAGTTCAGCTCGTCTGACCCCGCCTGTCTTGTCTTACTCAAACCGTGTGGAAAACGTTCCAGCAAAAGACAAAGATTACCTAATTACCCAGTGAAATACCATCCCTGTGGAGGGAATCAACCCCATTTGCTGTATGTATAAGGGGAAGAGCTTGGCCATTACGCGTACCTGAACCACATAATAATTAATGTTACTCTAGCTTGCTAAATCTTTTGTTCCGATTGTTTTCTGAACCGTATAACTTTACTTTACTTTACTGTGTCTATTCTTTCGATTTGTCTATCTCGATTTCCCCCCTGATTTCCCTTGCGAAAAATAATAAAAATGAAGTTCTAACCTCTCCTCAGAAACGTCATGGAAATATAAATTCTCATGTATAATTAATTACTAAATTATTATCATTATTATTGTCATTGCCATTGTTTTTT
>NW_004798236.1:237526-238733 GCF_000002075.1 Aplysia californica | reverse complement strand
CGCCTCGAGTAAGATTCTTATGTGATATCTACAGGCCATATCTGGCCCCGTTTCACTTTGATTACCCTGTCAAACAGGTCAGCCTTCGCCCCTGGTCACAGAACATTACAGTAATTATAATATACTAGTAAAAGCACCCGTTCTACGAACGGAATAATAATGAAGAAGTATTAGGAAAGTTAAGAAGAGGAAAAAGACTGAAAACAGGAAAGAAACAAAAGATGAATATTTTACCTTGATTTTATCCATGTTGCACCCCCTCTTGACTATCTCTAGGGGTAAGACTTCTTCCCCCTCTTCGAAGGCGTGGCATTTTCTCCTAAAGTTTCAGCTCAATCACGTTTTAAAAAAAGAGTTAGGCCTACATGCCAATGTTGCTTCCTAGAAGAACCTAATCTAGATTCTAGATCTAGCCTAGATCTCGAAGGATTTTAAAGACATAGGCCAATAATTGAAAGAAAAGAAGGAGCCTTGGCCCATAGTCAGAGCTAAGTTTAGAAATTCACATTTTTAACGACCGACAGACGTCACAGATGGCCTAGATTTCTAGATCTATTCACAGCAGGAAAAATCCACTTTCAAGAATACTTTCATGATTCTTGATCTCGATCTAGATTTACCAACAGCCTAGTTCTAGACTCTAGCTCTATTCACAGCAGGAAAAAACCCACGTTTCAATACTTTCATCATTCTTGATCTCGATTCTCAAATAGATCTAGATCTAGATCTTAGAATCTAATGCACAGCAAGAACAACCCACTTTCAATATTCAATAGGTTATCGAAATATCACAGATCTAGATTCTACTTTCATTTCATGATTCTTCTTGGTTCTAGATCTCATCTAGACACTGTGCAGAAAATACACTCATCCTTAGGCGTGCGCGCTAAATCCACTGCAGGAGAAATCTACTTTCTATACTTTCATGATTTTTTAAAATCTTGATCTAGATATTAGATCTAGACATAGGCCAAGGCTACTCTTGGTGCTTTCGACGACACCCTCCCTGTCACTGTCACCACCCTCCCTCTGCAGTGCTTTCTGGCCTCTTCTATCTCTTCCTTTCTCTCTCTCTCTCTCCATCTCTCTATATCTCTCTCCTCACTCTCTCTCTCTCTCTCTTTCACTCTCTCTCTCTTTCACTCTCTCTCTCTCCCTTTCTCTCTCTGTCTCTCTCTCTCCTCGCTCTCTCTCTCCCTTTCTCTCT
>NW_004798236.1:223267-236216 GCF_000002075.1 Aplysia californica | reverse complement strand
TGGGATGTTCTTGATGTTGTTAGACATCAGTTTGGTCCTCTCATCACTGATTTCCATGCTGTAGGCGGTGGAGGTCTTTTTTTTTTTAAATCTTCTAAGCTGACTAGTTCTTGCTCTTGTCTGCAAAACGTAAGTTATTAATCGTTCTGCCCCCAGTACTGATTCTTTCGTGATCTTCAAGTGCGTCTGTCATGATCCTCTCCTAGAAAATGTTGAACAGAGTGGGTGACAGCAGACAACCCTGGCGTACTCCTACAGTTGTTCGGAACCATTCCCCAATGTTGTTGTCGATAGTAGCTTTGATGTACAGCTTTTCTATGACTTTGATCAGGTTGGCGTTGATGTTGTAAAAGTTCATGGTTGCCCACAAAGCTTCCAGCCATACTGTGTCAAAAGCTTGTTTGAAGTCCACAAATACGTGGTGAAGCTCCTGTTGGTGTTTCAGTTACCTTTCCTTGATGATTCTCAGGTTAAATATTTGTTCAGTTGTGCTGCGCCCTGTCCTAAAGCCTGCCTGTTCTTCTGCTATGGTTTTCTCTGCTTGTGGCTTTAGTCTGTTGTGAATGACTTTAAGCATTACCGCACTAGGGTGGCTAATCAGGCTAATAGTACGAAAGTTTGGGCTTTGTTGAAGATTGCCTTTCTTGGATAGATTGGGAAATAGCCACGTCGAAGACCGACAACTAATAATAAACCCAAGGAAATCCCCTGTTTTCTTTTTTTTTTATGGGGCCAGTGAACATTCGGATTCTCGCCAGTACACGGGTTTTTCTCTCGGTACCATTTTTATTAACCGGCCGACATGACCTCCACGACGAGGTTGCGCTGATGGAGGGTGCTTGGGTCATCCGATAGACCTGCGATATCATGTTTTTGTATGTACAAAATAGCACCGGTTCTTATAACAGGAGAGCAATTCAGTGAAACAAGTGAATGATCACACAGAGAGGAAGGTGTTTAAAAAAAAATGAAAGTATGATTTTTAATCTCGGAGAGGAAAAGGATAGCCTAGTGAAAAATTGGGAAAAGTTAACTTCTAGCATTGTTTGGTTATCACATACACTCAGCTCACAGACAGCCAAGACAGGCTAAATGCCGTATGTTGTCAGTTCACGAAAAAGGCATCACGTCTACCTTTTTAAAACTGGCTCATGATAAGTTTAAAACAAAGAAAAACACACGAGCACTCTATACAAATAGATTAGGATTAGCATTACTTAGCCTACATGCTAATAATTCAGTTTCGTCTTTCTTTTCGTTTCTGACTGAAAAGTACATATTGTGCATGGATATTCTTGTTTACAGTGCGCTCTAACAGAAACAAGGCATCACACTTGCACATCCAAGTGCACTTCTGCACCTATCTAGGCTTTAGCTGGACTAACTTAAGATGTTTGCTCATGTTGGTTCTGTCATTTTATTTGTATTGGCTTACGCATGTACAAACGTGAAAGGAAATAAACAATCAACCGTCAACGTCCAACTATAAGGACCGTGATTGAGAGTCTACTTGACCCTTGCAGATTGGTGACTTGACGCCACCCATTTCCAGCACCACCCCACGCCACTTTGCTGTGGCCATATCTTTGGAATATATCTACTATAAAATAATGTCTCTAAATTGTAAATTTCACTTTATTAATCTTGTTGGCGAGTTTTTAGCCCAAATAGATTAATACTTAAATAATGCACATTGTTGCAAATGTAGACAATACTCATACTATTACCTATCGCCACTGAGTAAGCTTTACATGTGTGTTTTTTTCTTGGTAAAGAACGCACACGGGATTCCTTGACGTTTCTGCTAGTGCAGCATTTAGTCAAAATTAGTATTATTTTTAGTATAATTGAAAAGCAATGGTTTGGTTTTTAAAATTTTGAGTATTTTGAAAGGATTCAAAGCGACAAAAACCTACCAACTTTATCCCCATAATATTATTACGTGTATACTACTTGTCCTTTTGTGCCGTTTTCTAATTAGTCAACGATGCTTCGTTGCTGCTCTCTCGTTTTTATCGATGCAACGTAAGTAGGATCCAGAGTGGTTCTGGAATTCATCTAAGGCCACTGCACTTGTATTTGCGACGGGATCTATCTTTCTTTAGTTTGTCTTTCGCCTTCAATGAAGTGAATCAAAGGCTAATATTATGATTATGATTATGATTATTTTTCTTATCTTCATCTCCATCACCAGGTTCGTATTATTGTTATGTTATTGGTATTGTTATTTTCACCTTTTTTATTATTATTATTACGTTTGTTATTATTACTATTTTTTAAAATTATCATTGTCATTACTAGTAATAAAACTACCTGTTCTACGAACGGAATAATAATGAAGAATTATTGGGAAATTTAAAAAGAGGAAAAAGACTGAAAACAGGAAAGAAACAAAACATAAATATTTTACCTTGAATTTATCCAAGCAGCACCCCCTCTTGACTACCTCTAGGGGTAAGAATTCTTCTCCCTCTTCGAAGGCGTGGCATTTTCTCCTAAAGTTCCAGCTCAATCACTTTTTTTAAAAAGAGTTAGGCCTACATGGAAATTGTTGCTTCCTAGAAGAACCTAATCTAGATTCTAGATCTAGCCTAGATCTCGAAGGATTATAAAGACATAGGCCAATAATTGGAAGAAGGAGCCTTGGCCCATAGATAGATCTAAGTTTAGAACACATTTTTAACAACCGACAGGCGTCAGAGATTGCCTAGATTTCTAGTTCTATTCACAGTAGGAAAAATCAACTTTCAACAATACTTTCATGATTCTTGATCTCGATCTAGATTCACCTACAGCCTAGTTCTAGACTCTAGATCTATTCACAGCGGGAACAAATCCACGTTCAATACTTTCATCATTCTTGAACTCGATCTAAAATTCACATAGATCTAGCTTAGATCTAGATCTTAGAATCTATCATGTTCAGCAAGAAAAATCCACTTTCAAAAATCAATAGGTTATCAAAATATCACAGATCTAGATTCTACTTTCATTTCGTGATTCTTCTTGATCTCGATCGATACATTAAGTAGGCCTACGGTAGACTAAACTTCTCTTTGCGCTTTTGACGACACCCTCCCTGTCACTCTCACCACCTTCCCTCTGATGTTAGTGCTTTCTGGCCTCCTCTCTCTCTTCCTCTCTCTCCCTCTCTCTCTCTCTCTCTCTCTCTCTCTCTCTCTCTCTCTCTCTCTCTCTGTGTCTCTCTCTGTCTCTCTCTCTGTCTCTCTCTCTCTCTCTCTCTCTCTCTCTCTCTCTCTCTCTCTCTCTCTCTCTCTCTCTCCCAAGGTAGAGTAACAAACGCAAAAGTCACCACTTTGTAACTACTTGATTCTTCTTCTCCTTCTTTTTCTTCTTGTTCTCCGCCTCCTCCTCCTCCTCTAATTCCCCCTGCTCCTCCTCCTGCTCCTCCTTCTTCTTCTTCTTCTTCTTCTTCTTCTTCTTCTTCTTCTTCTTCTTCTTCTACACCTACACATCCTCCTCCTCCTCTTCCTCCTCCTCCTAAAGGCGTGAGACCGAAACCGGGAATTTCGGTAAACCTACTTTATGTACTACTGAACACAAAATACCCTTTGGCGCAGTCGGCACTCCGCAGTGAATATACAATGTCGAAGCAAATGATGGCGATCGCTACAAAAGGACTGAATTTAAATTAAACTGGGCTTTCTTCTTTCACATTTGATCTTAATTAAAATACAATAGTACAACACTACGTTTCAAGTTTTGGGTACTGGCAAAGTTTCATATTTTTTCATTCGGTAGTTTTTGAGAATATACTGTTCGCAAAATTTGGCCTTAGCTCCATTAGTAGTAAGATTATTATTATTATTATTATTATTATTATTATTATTATTATTATTATTATTATTATTACTATTATTATTATTATTATTATTATTATTATTATTAACAATAATAGTATTACTGCTCTCGTTATTATCAGTAATAAATTATGGCTAAATCATTAATAATAAAAACTCCCTTTTTACAATATCACATTGCAGTATACTTAACCTAAAGTCTAACTATCGTGTGCTGCAAGATATACTTTTACACTGAAATCATATCAGATAGGACATAACCATTGATAGCAACTGTGCTAACCGACGGCCTTGGTTCGAATCTTAGACTGGCTATTCTTGAACTGGGGTCGTGATGTGGAGTTTTCAAGGCCCTGAGCCCATTACGTCTTGTCGTATCAGAGATAGACGTTGAAATCGGAGGTCCCGCTCCATGAATAACCTAAAGTCTTTAAAGGAGTGTAGAAGCCAAGTTATATAATATGTACTAGCTAATGGACAGTATGGGTTTGCCTACTAAAGCGTCAAGTGTTTGGAAGTATGGCGGAAGGGGAGGGGGGGGAGTGGTTAGTTGAAGATCACCATTTTACGCTTGCGTAATAAGGTCGCCCGTATTCAAGACATGTAGAATCCCAAAAATGCTGTCCCTTGTATGGTCTCCACGTAAAAGGAAATGTCCCGAGGAAATGGAAATAGACTAAGTAACACATTATAACGGGTTTGTATACGTTAAAAATGAAATCAAATGAGGTTGTGTTTGAAGAAGCCCACGTGGGCCCCTGGCTGATAAAAACAATCAGGAAAAAATGAATGCCAGTTTCTTGAACACTTGGACAGACATTATATAGTCCTTGAATTTCTAGATCTAGCTCTCACTGACAGGATTAAAGGGAACCGAGGCAGAGGTAGACCCAGAACAACCTACTTGGAGAACGTAAACTGTTGGGTGACGAGGAAAGATCAGCATAATGTAGCTTTATTGTTTTTTATTTTTAGAGCAACCGAGCAAAGGAATGATGAATGGAAAACGTTGATCGCCAATGTCTGTCTTAGAATTGGCGCCTGATGACACATTGAAAGGGTTATAGGCGTAATATAATGCATATATGTATATATAAATATATACAAAGCATACCCGATCTTGGGGCCTTGATATTCAAATGCCCTTTCACCCATTGTTTTATGTAAGTGCATAGATGATAAAAGAAATGTATGTCTGCTTATGACCTTAAAAGGCGAACTGGAACGTACAGCTTCAACAAATGTGATAAATATGTATGATGGTGCATTATCATTCAAGCAATTGTGACATAGAGTAACCACCTTGTACATAATTCTTATCTCAACATTTAAGGACAGTTTCAGAGGAAGTGGATATTGGTCACGTTGTAATCTGCTCGGTCCACCAGAGGGAAGCAAACCACACCAAACACCCGCCAAACACCCACCCTCTCTTGTTTCTATGTGCCAGTCTTACTTTTCCCCGGCAGTAAATGGCTGGTGTTGTTTCGACGCGCTTCGCTTTACTTTGTAAAGTATCTGCCTTATCAGTCAACCTAACTACCCGGTGTCCTACTACAAATGTATCTACCGTACAACTTGTCACATGTCTGCCTGTCATAGTCTATATTTTCCGACCGACCCCTGTAGTGCAACAGTTAAAAGTTTTGTCATGGCATGCAGAAGACGTGGGTTCGATCCCCCTGCATCGTCATCATTAGATGTAATTATTATTATCATCATTATTGTAATAATAATAATATTATTCTTATTTTATTAATATTATTATGATTACTATTGTTATTGTTGTTGTTTTTGCTATTGTTGTTATTATTATTTTTATTATTTTTATTATTATTATTATTATTATTATCAGTTATCGAGTATCTTCGATTGTCTACCGGGACGTTGAATTATCCCTCTCAGCCCGGGTTGGCCGTGACAGGCAAGTTTGAAGCAGTCTCCTAGGTGATCTAAATTGTGTCAAGAGTGACGTAAAATATGTTCAGTTACAATACAACGTTCTTGTTTCCCGACCTATCTGCGCTTATTGACATGCTCTTATCGATCCGTCCGGACACCTCGTTTTGAAATGATGCAACCTGTCAATTATTGTATTCATATGAGCATTATTTGGGGGGGGGGGGCAAGATCAAGGGCCGACTTCACAACAACAACCGCACGGAAATGCATGGAAAAGAGGCAGTAAACCTTATTTGTAATCTCATCAGCAAAGGTGAAAAGATCAAACGAGTATGTATACAGGTTTCATATCTAGAATATATAATAACAGCTGATTCCAAGATTAAATGTACCACAGAAATAATAACGAAAAATTTGTTACTGCGTCGGACAGTTTTAATCCGATCAAATACGTAAGTCAAATTCTGCAAAACAGGAACACCACCCTGACAAATTAACAAAAGATTTAAAAGGCTGTGTGTGGTCAGCCCCTATTTTCTGATATGCATGCCGACAATTGCTAATGATAGTGTAAAAAAAAAAAAAACTAGAGACATCTGAAATGTGGCTTCTTATCAGCCTGTTGGGAATAATTATATGGAAGGAAAAGCAAACCCAAAAAAAAAATCGGAATTACTGAAAGATTCGAGCCACTCACTAACAGTTAGATCTTGGAAGCGACAGGTGCCTCTCTGGATCTCTTTATTTGACATAAAGGCCTTGATCTTCTTTCTCCCACCTGAAAAAAATTGAAGACCAAAAAGGTAGTCTTGGGGAAGATCAAGATCAATTGATTTATTTAGATATCTTAAGGAGATGAGTAAATAAATAATTTTAAAAAGGCAGCAGCCAAAATAACACTTTTAAAGAGCTTTCTAGAAGAGAAATGAGTGGCGAACCATGTTTGCTGATGTCTGCTACAGATTTGGCTCTTCTTTATACCTGTAGCGATGGTAGTATCAATGGTAATTTGTTGTGGATGGGGATGACAGTTCTAGCGGTGGTTCTAAGGTAGACAAGAGAAGGTCTGGGCCGTAATCTCTGACTAGTCTCACTCTCAATGATGATAATGATAATATGATGATGATGATGATGATGATGATGATGATGATGATGAAGAAGATGATGATGATGATGATGATGATGATGATGATGATGATGGTGATGGTGATGATGATGATGCATGTCTATAAAATAAAAGCCTAGTGCCTAAAGGGAAGTTCAACTCAAGCTGTACTTCGTAGGGCCCGTTGCTATCAGGCAGCCATGCTCCGATTTTGAAGGTACTCTATTATGTTTTTATACTGATTTTCAGTTTTGATAAATATTATTGAATTTTGCGCGATTTTAAAACCCCAAAGTGATCTTATCTTGCACACGGAACCTCTGAGATTTTTTCCCTTATCCGAAAAAGCTCGTTGTTAGGTATTACCTACCCAAAGATCAGAGGTGTGACTGAAAGACGGCAGTTAGAAGGAATCAAGGAGTAGCAGTAGAAAGGCAGGAGAAAGAGTCAGGATCTAAGAGGAGGGGGCAAATAGGTAGAGGATGGGGAGGATAGAAAGTGGAGAAGAATGCAGACGATAGAACATGTTTAGATAGCAGAAAAGCAGATGAAAGGAGGCAATTTCAGATAAGATCATTTTCCGTCGCTGTCAGGTTTTGAACCTGGGACCTATTGAATGAGAGGCGAACACCATGCCACTAGACAGCGAGAGCCCCCTTGTTTAGGACTAAATCAGGGCATGTGGAATACAACCTAACAGATAAGCCTTTGCAAAAACCACAACAGCAGGAATAAAATGATTACCTCTAGCATTAATTTACAGTAACATTTTTAGCAAGAGCAACAACAAGAAAGAAGACAATAACTTTCGTTTGTTGTTTAATCCCTTCTCTTCTCTCGACCCCCTAAAACCCCCCTCCCCCCTCCCCCTCACTCCCCATTTTCCTTTCCATCGTCCTCCTTCCCGTTCCCTCGAATCCCCCCCCCCTCTTTAACTACCGCCGATATTGATGTCTAGGGTTGTACTTTAAGACTGGATGAACCTGTGTCATTGAATAACTTAGGCATTTAGCTTATGTGGCAGGCTTCGGGACCAAGACGACATGCCATCACTTGCTTGTGTTTACGAATATTGTAATGACTTCGCCGTCGGCCAATGAAATTTATTTGACGTCATACGTTTTGGTTACGACCCTTTCTGGAGTCCAAGTGACCTGCTCAAAGCACGTTTCCGGCGTACATTTGCGTTAGTTGTAAGCCCTACATTACGTTCTTACATCCATCGAATTACCCAACCACCTGTCTGCCCTTCCGTCTGAAGATACGTCTATCTATCTATCTATCTATCTATCTATCTATCTATCTATCTATCTATCTATCTATCTATCTATCTATCTATCTATCTATCTATCTACTGAAATGCTCAACCGCCAGTCTGTCCTTTTATCAACAATCCCGTCTATCTATCTATCTATCTATCTATCTATCTATCTATCTATCTATCTATCTATCTATCTATCTATCTATCTATCTATCTATCTATCTATCTATGACAGGTTTCAAACCAAGACGATGAATTATCGCGTACTTGTCTTTGGCGATCCAAAAAAATGCACCACCCTATATTATGTTTGATTGGCTCGTCTTTCCTGTAACTGATTCTTTCAACCACGATATTGGAAGTAGCTCCTATACATAAATTTCAAAGGATTGTTCTTCTACAAAAACGTCTCTTTTTTGCCTGAAATTTGAAGACAGAGGTAAAATCCAAAAGTCACACCTTCATCTCATTAGAGCTATACCTGCACATAGAATACACAAGTCTTCCTGCAAAATGTTGTTTCAGGCATCGGTGAGGTAAGGTATGGTTCTGGAATTGGAATTGACGTCACGAGCAACACAGTTAATCATGTCCCGCAGTTGCTCATTTGGTTAAAATCTTGTGAAATCCATTACAGCGACGTCATTCTGAGGTGCGGGTGCATTGTCCTGTTGGAATGTCATGGGCTGATTGTGTTGTTAACGAAATGGCAGATAGTATGGATACCCCTAAGGTCTCATGTATACTTTTATCCTCCCATAGCGGGGTTCAACTTGGGATTAAGAATAGTCCGAAAAGGTGACGATGTCCCACTGCTCTACGTTCACGGTGGTGAAGCTGTGACCGGTTTATCCTAGCTTGACGATGTTTTAGCTGTAAACGCAGTCTGTGTGTAGGCATCCTAGCTTCAGTTTTAAATTCCCACAGTCTGCGACGAACAGTACGCCGGCTGACGAGTAAAAGTCCATGAAATTGTTATGTGGTTTGAGCAGTTGTCCTGAAACGATTTCTCGGGTGCATTGTCTTGATATCGGCCTTGAAATGGCTTCGTTACCCTTGGATAGCCAGTACTGGGTGTCGGTTTTGAATAGGCCTAGTCACAAGGTACTGTTTTCGCTGGTGGCTGATAGTCCTTCTGCCGACAGTGAAGGTCCTTGCAACAGCAGCACGCTGAGCATGCCGATGGCTTGATTTTTCTGAGCTTGAGTTAAAGACACCGTCTCTTTTGGGTGACAATGATCAAATGTTGATGCAGTTTTAAATAAGCTCAGACCCTAAACTTCCTATAAATCAAAAAAAAAAAAAAAGAAAAAAATCCGCAACGTGGTCGGGGGAAAAATTCGAATTTTCTTTTTTTTTCGAATTGGTGCTGTGAACACGAATTGAAGCCCCAAATGTTATGTCTATAACATTACTTACTCTTCACAGTACTCAGTACTACCCACATGAAAGATAAAGCATAAAGACTCAAAAGAATTGATTTTATACACAAACAAAAAGCGGTACCTTTCTTTTGATTGCTAGTATATTATAATTACTTCATCGTCTTCTAGTCAAATCAACATGGTGCCGTTCTGAGTGAAAGTTCTGGAGTATAAGTAACCTGGCCAAAAGCATATGTCCGTACTACTACTACTACTACTACTACTACTACTACTACTACTACTACTACTACTACTACTACTACTACTACTACTACTACTACTACTACTACTACTACTACTACTACTACTACTACTACTACTACTGCTACTGCTACTACTACTACAACTACTACTGCTGTTATTATTATTATTATTATTATTATTATTATTATTATTATTATTATTACTGTTGTTATTGTCATTGTTATTATTATTATCATCATCATCATCATCATCATCATCATCATCATCATCATCATCATCATCATCATCATCATCATCATCATCATCATTATACATGTAATTATTCATTTATTTATTTTTATCATTATCATCATTATTATCATTGTTATCATTACGGCCAAAAAACGCTCGCACCTCTTTGCCCAGGAAAAACTAGATCTAGTCTTTCTGTGTGTGTCTATTTTGTGCGTCACGTTGCTGCCGTCAGTCGAACCAGGCACGCCGTAGATTAAACAAACCTCATCACTTTAACTGGTCATGCGTCAATTCAGAAAGACCTGGACAGCAGGTGAACTTGAAGTTTGGACAACGTGCCTAATTCAAGCTAACCAGTGGCGTTCGTATGTTAATAGCGAGTGGTTGGCGGGTGCTCTTTTGTGGCTTGGGCTTTTTTTCCCATCAAACAACTATTGCCATTATCTCTCCTCCTTCTCTTTTGTGTCTGTTGCTTTCTTGTAAGTCTTCTAATCTTCGTCAATTACATGGCATAATTGTGTTGCAAGTGCCCCTCTAATCCTCGGCACTTATATAGTCTAATTGTGATGCAAGTGCCATAAAAAATTTACTAAAACAAAACAAAACAAGCACTCCCGAAATTTTTTTACGGTGCAAGACTTCCGAAGTTCAGGTTCTTTCCCCGATAGGACCGAGTCAAGCTAATGATGTCGAGCCATGAGAACTCCTTCGAGCAACCTGAGCTCAACACAGCCTCTTTTGGGGGATTGGGATAAAGGTCATCAGCGGTACAGCCCAGCATGATATCAGCTGACGTATTAACGTTTCCAAGGGAGACAGTTTGTTGTGTTAGGAAATCGCTACTCTAGAGTTAGATCAACAAAGTTCTATCTGCTCAGAACTTAGTTTTGAAAGATTTGACGTTAAAGATGGTGAAGTTCACAACATGCCAAGCTTTTTTAAAAGTAAAAATTAGATCTAGTTAAATATTTTGATAACGATTCCTAATGATGGTACGATTTTGATAGAGAAGACAGAACATAATTTGGTATCTGACTATAATATGGTCTTAGTAACTCAAAACGGCCAAAAAATGTCAGACAGAACTCTGTTATTCTGAAGTTGCGGAATTCATATACATATACCTAGATAAGGAAAGCATAATGGATTTTATTGCACGTCGCTAAAAATTTGGTTTTATTGAAGTCTGAAAAAAGTGTGTTTTTCACAAACCTGTATAAAGATGTTGTTTTCCACTAGTCAATGTAAAATATTATTTTCACCTATCTGTCTTAATCTTGTTTCCCTCTGCGCTGCCGCGTGAATGTCTTTGTTTTCACAGCAGCCAGCGTGGGTGTGTGTGTGGTTTTCTGGAGAAGGGAGAACATAATTATACTGTTGATTAAGCTGGTGTCATGTAAGACAGTGATGATATCGACAACTTCATGGTCAAGTAAAAAAAAACTTTTGGTATGCCCCTCGTATTAAAAACGTTCAGCTACAGGGAATGATTGGCCCCGTCTAGTTTCAGGACAAGGACGGTAAAACCAGAAGTCATCTCAGATAGATATCTCACCGTACTGAGAAATTTTTGGAGAAAGTTGGGGAAGAGACGTGGTGTGCTGTACAGGCCAGTGGGATTGGGCTACACCCCAAATATCTAGAGTGGTCCTTGTAAGGTTGCAAGAAAGGTTTGGGGAAGGACTTAATAGCCGAATGCTTACAAATGAATGGTCACTACTTTCCCTTAAACTTAAGCCCTTTAAAGTATAACCTTTGTGGGGGGGGGGGGGTTGACAAACAGAATCTTCGGAAATTATTAACAAACGATAGAACGATAGAAACTCATTGTTGAGCAGGACGGCCAAAGAATCGACCCGAAAATATGCCACAGGGTTATCCAAAATTTCCTGTGGCGTACTGAAGCTTGTAGCTAGAGAAATGGTCAACACCTGGAGATTGAGATAGCCATCACTTCCGGGGATTTATTTGGCGGGATATTTTTTGGGCATAAATATGTTCTTCGGTGCTCAAATAGTGGCGACTTGAAAGAAATTAGTATGGTTGATTTTTAAGAAGCTGCAATGCATTGAGTTTCACTCAATTTTGGTTGAAAATTTTTAAAACGTGTATTTTGTCGAACATGGTGGTTGATTTGTTTGGGTTTTTTTTGGACAAATTTCTTTTTTTTTAAAGTTTCGTTGAAATTGGTCCAAAGATGACCTCGTTATTGCCTTTTAAACAGGTCCTTTTCTTTAGGCACCCGGTACACAACCTGTGTAAGAGACAAATTCAAGTGGTGGATTCATGTAGGACTGTTTGAAATGCGCTGCAACGTTGACTTTGGTCTGCTGCTGATTGGACGTGTGTGTGTGTGTGTGTGTGTGTGTGTGTGTGTGTGTGTGTGTGTGTGTGTGTGTGTGTGTGTGTGTGTGTGTGTGTTTGTCTGGAGAAAGGTGGCAGTTGTCAGAAATTTTGGATATTCAAATAAGGGCATATTCTTTTAGCAAATTCAAAGCTGAACATTCTAATTTTTAAAAATATTTTGAGTACCGGTAGCTTTAAAGATATGCCACACTTTGTAACACCGTTTTTTGGCACATGTTTAAGCTTAGATGAGGTACAACATGTTACAAAAAAAGACTACTAAAACATACTTAGATTTGAAATAAGATAAAATCCTGTCGATACGTAATCAAGAAATGATGAACGTGTGTTTTGCAATGGAACTCACGTTTTGACCAGTACGACTTTTTAAAAAAACTTTCCACCCCATTGCTCAAAAATAGCTTTGCCGACATCAGGGACCTTTCCCATTCACACACATACATTATATTACTACGCGTCTTCTACCCCAATAAAGAGTTAATGTGGCTAAGCTATGTAAGAGGAGGCATTGTCAGCTCTGGGGTAGCAAGGAGTGGGTAAGAGAGGTAAGAGAGGTCTGCGCTCTGAAGAACTTTTCATATCCTGAACTGCTATTAATAAATACTAAATCAGTTGCATTGTCGTGGTCGGG